>NC_134355.1:301235582-301313082 GCF_048569485.1 Anomaloglossus baeobatrachus | reverse complement strand
AGAAAAGCCCGTAACTGCGAGTGGTACTGGAGTTACATCGGGTACCACGTGCTCTCTCCCCGCCCCCTGCAGCGCCATACCGCCATTACAGGGCCTGATTGCGTTTCTCCGGTACCTGTTTGCATACATGTGACAGGTACCGGAGAAAACACGAGTCTGAAATAAAAAGATTTTCCATATTTACCTGCTTTCTTCGGCTCTGCTGCCTCCCGCTCCTGACCACCGCTCATTCATTGATTATTCACCGCACTCAGGACTTGGAAGCCGGAGCATCGCGATGACAGCAACGGGCACAGCACCGTTGAGGACATCACCGCAGGGACAGGTGAGTATTCTGCAAGTACAGTGACCTCCAGGAGGTCATCAGAGTTTCCAATGAACTCTGATGACCCCCCTGCGACACCCATGCTACAGCTTCATGGGTTCATCAGAGTTCATTAGGAACTGTGACGAGTCCCCGAGATGCTCCGGCTTCTAGGTTCTCAACACACACACACACACACACACACACACACACACACACACACACACACACACACACACACACACACACACACACACCTGTATACTCACCCAGCGATGCGGTCCCCAGCGCTGTCCCTGCTTCCAGCTGCTCACTGCAGTGAATATTCAGTGAGTATAATTACCAGCGATAAGGAGCGGGAGGCAGCAGAGCCAGAGACAGCAGCGCTGGAGAGAGGTAAATATAGAAAATCTTTTTATTAAAAAGACCCGTGTTTTCTCTGGTATTTGTCACACTGATGTCACACAGATCACATCTGTGTGCGATCCGTGTGACATCCGTGTGACGGACATGTGTGCGTGCAGGGCCACGAGGGGTCACACAGTCCGTAACTTACTGTTTGTATATGAAGGGATAGTATATATGCTATATACAGTATTGGGTAAAACTAAGTTAATTATATTAGTCCGGCCCTCTAAAACCATCCCAATTTCTCATGCGGCCCCATGGGAAAATTAATTGCCCACCCCTGGTGTATACAGTACAATGGCAGCGTGACAACTTCCGAGTCACATGACAGCATGTGACCGGAGCTTGTCGCAATGCCATTGTACTGTATACACTGTACTGGAATGCACCGGAACCGTCAATCCGACGAAAAGCCGGATGTGTGAAACTAGCCTAATAACTTATACAAGGTTCTACACACAAAGGTCCTATATAACCATTCTAAAATTATTTAGTACAAGACCTCAAGTTGCTTTCTCTTTCCTTGACCTCTTTTGGGATTTCTTTCTTTCCTGACCAGGGTTCTGACCCCGTTGTGGCAAATATATAAAAGGAACATAATCTATAAATTTAGTGATGTTTGTATTTGATTTGCTAAAATATATTTTTAACCCACCACATCTTAGACAAACAGCAACCCGCAGGAGAATGAAGAACGGAACAGAAAAACGTATAGTGGTAAGTAGTAACTCAAAAGCTGGACGTTTTTTATTAATTTTTTTTTTTTTTGATGAAGAAAATTATTAGTTTTCTGAGGCCTTCATAAGATTTGTTACCCCATAGTTATTACTGTTTATAGCATGGAGATTTCTGATTGTTTCCTAAAACTAAAATGTATTCCCCCTAGGTGGTTTCCACCCTCCATATTCAGTGTAATGCTGTCTCCTTTGCCCATAGCTTGTGCCTCCCTTTGCTTACTGGAGCAGATAGGCCCCAATATGCCCTATAATTAAGCTATGTACACACCAGCTTTACATGGCAGTTGATGCTGAAGTATTTCTTGTGAATTTTTTTTCCAATGTCGCCACACTGCAAAAACTAGTGAAATTACCGTAGTAAAATCTTTTCTACGTATGTCCAAAATCTCAGGTGACAAAGCACAGAGTGGAATACAGCGGCTCTGAGGATGAAGAGGATAAGAATTACTTTGGTGAATCTGGTAAAGCACATATTATGCTATTAACGCCATGTTTAAGGGTATAACCAGTCATCCAAGAGAAAAAATGATCCCTACAAGACTTAACGGATAAATAAGCTAATTGATCAGGGATAATTAAGGATTGAACTCCTGTGTTGTGACCGCTCCCTATATGTCATTAGAAACCTTGAGAAGCATTGTGTTGCATACAAAGTATTCATATGTATGTATGTCTTTTGTAGGCTTACTTTTCCATATATGTCATGCATTGCCTTAAGAAGGGCATTTCATAGATAGTCTATGCTTGTAAAATGACCTGGCAGGCCAAACTAGGAGCCACAGATTGCCAAACTTGTATTGACCCTAACTAATACAGTAGAGATCTATGGAGGGGTTTCAGGGAAGCACAAGTGCTCCACAAGACTTCTAACATGCCCGAAGGTTCAGCTTCTTATAGGGTGGCAAAAAGAGGGTTGCGGAGGCAACCTGAATAAGTGAAGGATCAAGTGTGACGGAAAGAAGCCCATGATGCAAAGAAATGGCAAGGTACACACCTCATACTCTAAGAAAAGGTGTAACACATGGTTGGATGCAATCATGGAACATTAGATCGCTGTTTTATAACCAGAAGTATCTAACATTAATGATATTTAGGAATTCAAAGGTTTATGATTATCTCTAAAACCCAGTTTTGGATGGTTAGAAATAAAATCTATTTTTTTAATATTTATTTGTAATTAATATTACATACAGTAAAAATAACAGGTTCCCTAGCTAGAAGGAGTTAAGAATGATGGACCCTTTCCAGTTTCAACCAAGGCTGGAGTTCAGCCTTGGTATTTGAAAGCACACAGGCTTATGCTGTCCCCTTCTCTAGATAGGGGATTGTATTACTAATATTATCCTACCTGGAGGAAATCAAGATTGACTATAACACCCATATTTCCAATAATACTGCTATATAGGATATACTACTGCAGTAATATTACAATAGAAGAAAAAAATATCACCAGACCACGATTTATATATCACCAGCAGTTACATACAATATCCCCATACTTATCATTAAAGGGTTGATCCCGTCTCCCTATCACAATATGTAGTAGGTGCCATAATAATATTAGCAAATACTGCCAATTAGAAATATAGTGTAGTTCTCATATAGCCATGTCTCTTACCTCATGTGTAGGGCATTGCAGCTTGGGTACCCAGGATTACGTCCACTCAGTGACAGTTGCTTGTGGATACCTAGCTATATTGCCCTGCACATAAGGTAAATACATGGCTATATCAGGAGAACTATACTACATTTCTAATTGGAAATATTTGCAAATATAATTTGTCTTCCTCATATTGGGATAGGATCTTGAAGTTGGGAATAACCTTTTAATCTACACCAGTATAAACCAGATACTACCACCATGAATATTACCATTAAATAGTATTTCTGTTTTTACACCAGTGCTCTGCAGACAATACATATGTACTGTATAGGTTTTCACTAGTGATGTTCTCACTGATTAGTCATTCATTTTCCTTTTCTTTTCCATTTGCACCCAGACCAACATGACCACTTTCCATCCATTATTCACCTTTACAATATGTAACACATAAACAGACTTTCTGCTTTCCAGCCTTTTTCTACAGCCCTACACAAACCATATGGTGCTATAACCAGTGCCCTAGCGTGTAGCAATGCCCTCAGACCTGCACCGTAGTTAGTACCATGGTTTCGTAACCCTACACTGATAATGTTCCCTCTGTACTTCATTGTAGTAATAATGATCAGCTAGACCTCCCTACAGTTATAATCCCCTTTATAATAATAATGACCCTGTATCTCCCTGTAATTAAAAAAAAAAAATTCTTATATTAATGCCTCTTTTGCTTTCACTGTAATGACCATGAATCACATATTGTGCCTCCTTATAATAATCCCCCTAGCCCCCAATGTGCCTCCATATCTTTCCCAGTGCTACTTTATTGTAAAAATGTCCTTGAGCAAGGGTGTAGATATGTCTCATCACAACACATATACTCAGTCGTAGAAGACATAACGCCCTACTTTTAAAGACAGGGAGGGAGACGGCTAATTTGGCCCTAATTATTGTGCCCCAACTGAAGCCTATTGGTGGTCTCACCCAATACAACACTGCTTCCCTGGACCTCGTAGTTTGATGCCACCCAAAATACTCACGCACAGTATAATGGTGCCCCCATGGTGTGGTGTCGTCCCCCCACCCCCAACACACATGGTATAATGCTACACCCCTTCCCCACGTGGTGTGATGGCCCACTAGGTAGCCCATGGCTTTTTGCCTTGAGGACCCCAATACAGGATCAAAGCGGTCTACTGCTGGACCGGCCCATCGGGCATTTGCACGATGGCTGGTCCAGGAGTGGTTGTAACCATATACTGCTGTAGGAGACAAGTTCAGCCACTTGCAGCTTTTCTTATCAATCATCTGAGAAGCAGTTGTTCAGATGGAACAGTCTATCTAAATCTGATATTGATCTTCCCTTTCCAAATATTGAATGATGTCAGAAAAGTATTTCAAATTTGTATGCAAAGAACTACCCCAACAGAGGCGAATCAAGGTTTTTCTGCACCTGTCTAGAGACATATAGCTCTAAAACCATCAACAGTACAGAAATGCAGCACCAGAACCTCAACCATTACAAGAATAAGTAGCCAGAACCAACATCAGTACAGAAATACATTGCCTTAATTACAATCAGTACATGTAGCTCCGGAATAGCCATCAGTACAGGAATACAGCACTATACCCACCATCAGTGTAGGAATATATCACCAAGCTCCTCCTATGTCTTGTGTTTGTATGCCAACAGCAGCAATGGCGTTGTTCTATATTTAAATAAGAAAAAGGGGGCATGCAATACAATACGCAGGAGGAAGAATATACACACAGGACCCGACCCACAGAGGCTTTCCCTGCACATGTCAACTGAAGTGCAGGGCATTTCTGCAACTTTGATTAATGATATCTCAGCAACCAAGCATCCGATATTTCAACAATAGGTATGCTTGGATTTAACATACAAGTGCCAGTATGGCACTGCCTTTACTTCATATAGCAAAATCCTGCTGTTTAAGTATCATTATAATGCTTCTGCATAATATGTTCCCTTCGCTGTGCACCTAAATTCCCCATCACTGTGCTCTTGTACATATGACCCCCACACTGTGCCCCCTCCACTGAAACATGGCCTCCATTGTACCCTCCTTTCCTTATTGGGCCCTCCTTTCACACTCGCTTTACACTAGTGTCCTCCATATACTGCTCAGTCTCTATGCCCCCCTCCTTACATACCCTCTTCCTCTGTATACTGTGCCCTCACACTGTCGCCCATGCTCCCCCTTTTCTATACTGACCCCCCCACTCTAATTAGTATCTACTGCCCCCCCCCCCCCACCTACCGTATTTTTCGCTTTATAAGACGCACCTCCAAATTTGGTGAAGGAAAAGAGAATTTTTTTTTTTAATGTTAAATGGGGTCCATCTTATAATGCCAATGTCCCTCTAACAAATCATATAGGATATATGTCCCTCATAGCCCCCATCCTAAAATTAGCCCCCTTAATCTTGATATGGCCCCCTTATATTGAATATAACCCCCTTGTGATGGCACACGTTCCCCTTGTGCTGCCTATGGCCCCCTATGGATTGCATACATTCCCCTGTGCTGCCTATGGTCCCCTATGAATTGCACACGTTCCCCTGTTGGATAGCGCCCCCATGCTGCTGCCCATGGCCCCTATATAGATCGCGCAAGTCCCCCTGTGTTAGATATCGCCCCCAGGCTGCTGCCCATAGTAAAATAAAACACTCTTTCCTTACCTCCTCCAGCGTTTATCTTCCTCCTGTCTCCCTCGGTGCTTCTCTTCCTTACTTCCTGGTTCTCAGTGCGGTTATGCGATCGGCACAGCAGACTGAGATCTCTGCGTGCCTGATCCCAGTGGAAGCAGGGACACGGGGAGAAACGCTTGTGGGGGTAAGTAAAGCTTTTTTATTTTAGAATGAGCATCAGCATAGGGGCCAAATCTAACACAGGGGGGCATGTACCATCACAGGGGGGCGCAGGGACATGTAATATGCTCCGCTGCCCCAGCCCCTCACTGCGGTGCGATTTCAGCACCACCGGAGATGGACAGCGGCCGCGCATATTATAAGAGTGCTAGCAGGAGATCAAACGCAGCGTTCACCTGCCCCCGGCACAGCGCCCCCACCTCCCCTGGACCCTGCAGTGTGTGTGTGTGTGTGTGTGTGTGTGTGTGTGTGGTGTGTATATGTATATATATGTATGTGTGTATATATACATATATATGTATGTGTATATACATATATATGTATGTGTATATACATATATATATGTATGTGTGTATATGTATGTGTGTATATGTGTATGTGTGTGTGTGTGTATGTATATACACACACACACACACACACACACACACTATATAATATATATATACATATACACACATACATATACACACATACATATATATATGTATATACACATACATATGTATATACACACACATACATATATATATATATATATACATATACACCACACACACACACACACACACACACACAGATATATATATATAAGATATATATATATGAGATAGATATAGATATAGATATATATATATATATATATATATATATATATATATATATATATATATATATATATATATATATATATATATATATATATCTCTATCCCCTACTTTCCCCCAAAATTTGGGGGAACAAAAGTGCGTCTTAGAAAGCGAAAAATACGGTACTCATGCTGTCTCCTCACACATTTCCCTGCCCAAGAACTGTACAATTTGAATGGGAGCCAGTGTTTTACACCTTCTGTAGGCCAGCTGTCAGCATGGCAGCCAACTCTGAAAATGGTCGAATCCAAAATGACTTCGGCCCTAAGTTCGCCACTGCTCCCGATAACCACTTTATTTTTCATGTGTTTCGTCTTCTGTTTCTGGTCTTTTGATATTTTGTGCACTTGTTTGCCAGACGCTGTTGTCAAACAAAAGACTTTTATGAATTATTAGATTGCTAGTTTAAAAGAATTTCATGTCTTCTAAAGCTTTGGCCAAAATACTGCAAGCAAGTTCATCACAAGCAAGTCTCCATTACTATTGTATATTTACATCATATTCTTGTTTAAAGAGGTCAGCAGCTTTCTCTAGTTAGTTTCCTCACAAACTGACCAGCACTTCTGTGCATACCATGACTGCTGATGGAGGAGCATGTGACCAGTCCATCAGCGTTCTCCAATTGTAAAACGCATAACATTGAAAAACTGCTAATCTAATTAAAAAAAAAAAAAGTGTTACAAACTCTCTTCTCTGCTGAGTTTTGACCACAGATTACATTAAACGTACTCTTTATCAGCACAGGGTGACTATTCACACCAAGTACAGGTGCTCGTACATCATGGTGGGGCCAATCATTTAAAGGGAACCAACCATCAGGATTTTCATATATAAAGTAAAGCCAGTGCTGTACTGGCAGTAGGATGCTGAATGTAAGCATACCTTTCGTTTTCAGATGGGAGGTTTTATTTCAGAAATATGTGCAAGTAAAGTTACAGCAATGCACTGCTAATTGAGTGTTAGCAGCCCCAGAATATATAATATGTGGAAGGGATTTTGCTCTCTATTCCCGCCTCTGTCCACCTTCCTGGCCTTCGTAGATGTTATGGACATGTTCAAAATGCAGCCCATACAGTCTATCATGTGAGAAAAATGACTCACACCTGGAAAGGAGCCCAGTCTAGCATCTACCAAGACCAGGATGGGAGACAGGGTCGGGAATAGATACCAAGCCCTCCCCCCCCCCTTCCCCTCACACACACCCCTATTAGATATTCTATAGCTGCTATCACGCAAACAGCAGTGCGTTTCTGTAACTTGCACGTATTTCTGAAATAAAAAATCCAATCTCAGAGCAAACGATATGCTTACATTCATCATCCTAGTGCCAGCATAGCACTGGCTTTACTTTATATATGAAAATCCTGATGGTTGGTTCTCTCTAAAATCACCTTCACATTGACTTGTTTTCCCTCAATCTCCACTCACCCCTCTGCTGTGATGGACAGCTCTGGTTTCACAGAGCCAGAGAAGTAAGTAGACAGACAGAGACAGACAGACACCAGCCTTGGTGTGAACAGTCATCCTGTGCTGATAGTCCCTTTTTAAAGTTGAATGTCCAAAGAAACGTAGAGCCTGTAAAAGTAAAAACTGTGCAAAATTTATAATGAAACCAAATTTCCAAAAAAACATTTTTAGCCAAAAATACATGCATTACAGTGTAAAAACAAAATGGGGGTCTATCTGCTTGTTTGAAGGAGCATGGCTGCACAGTCTTTTTTTCTTAGTGTTACATACAACAGTCAAATTTGTCTCTTCAGGGAGGAAGAAGAGTAACTCGGGTGCCACCTATTGGATGTAGCAATCCTAGAAGTCAAAAGTGACCCTCCAACGAGTTTTGTTGTATGACTTAGGATTTATGCCAGATCAGAACCTCAATTTGCAGACACTGTGTTTTGGGATGGTTGTCCATCGTCAGTGCAAAATATGAGATCTCATCTGGCTGTGTGAGAGGCATAGACGTAGTCTGAAGGTGTAGCTATTCTCCTTAAGGAGACTGACACACCATTCCCGCATGCCAGTGAGGAGACATTTTTGCCTCAATGCTCCTGTGGGAAATAGTCAAATTGTCTCTTCAAGGACAAAGACGACGAACTCTAGTGCCACCTACTGGAGGTAGCAATCCTAGAAGTCAAGTGACCCTCGACTCAGATCTCATGCTTTGCAATGACGAAGGATAACCATCCCGAAACAGTGTCTGCAAATTGAGTTTCTGATCTGGCATAAGTCCGAAGTCATACGACAACTCATTGGAGGGTCACTTTTGACTTCTAGAATTGCTTCCTGAAAAGACAATTTGAATATTTCCCAGAGGAGCATTTCGGCTTAAGGCTCCTCACTGGCACGCTGGAACGGTGTGCCAGTCTCCGTAAGGAGAATAGCTTCCCTTTGAGAATAAAACAGTCAGTGACATCTGTACTGGTAGATAATGGAGCATGCCTGCACAGTTCCCTTCTGTGCATATAGCACTCAGTGACCTCTCTGCTGGTAGATAATGGAGTGTACTTCCACAGTCCCTTTCTCAAGAGCTGCATAAGGCTATCATTGACATCTCTGCTGTTAGATAATAGAGTGCCTGTACAGTCCCTTTTTGAGCATTACATATAGCAGCAGTTAGTGATATCTCTGCTGGACATAATGGAAAGTGCCTCCTTAGAAAGGGACTGTGCAGGCACACTCCATTATGTGCTAGTGCAGACTTCACCAACTACTTCTATATGTAATGCTCAGAAAGGGAATGTGCGTTCCGTATAGCAGTAGTTGTGATATCTTCACTAGTACATAATGGAGTGTGCCTGCATAGTCCCTTTCTGAGTGTTGCGTATAACAGCCAGTGATGTCACTGCTGGTACATAATGGAGCATGCCTGCACAGTCCCTTTCTGAACATTACATATAGCAGCAGTTAATGATATGTCGGCTGGTAGATAATGGAGCGTGGCTGCGCAGTCCCTTTCTGAGGATTACATACAACAGGCAGGGATCTTTCCGCTAGTATATAATGAGCGTGCCTGCATAGCCCCTTTCTGAGCGTTATGTACAACAGTCAGTGATATCTCAGCTGGTACATAATGGCGTGTGCCTGCATAGTCCCTTTTTGAGTATTACATATAACAGCAGTTGGTGACCAACTTCTGAACTACATACAGCAGTTAGTGGCGTCTCCTATAAGACATGATACAATTGTTCTAGTCTATTTTTGTTGTCATACAGTACCTTATATTCATACTATATGTCCTTTATTTTAAAGGCTCTGCAAAGAAGACAGATAAATCATGCAAAATATCATGTGCCAAAATGGGACGAATGCTTAAGCGCATTCATCGAGACAACACTGTGCTGAATGAGAAGGTTCTCGCTGTAGAGCAACAGTCTTTTCAGAAACTTTCAGAAATTTCAACAGTATTGACCAGTTTAGCTAACTACATGATGAGTATGCAGAATTCCCAAAGACCAGGATTTACAACGTCTACACCTACTTCAAGGATTCATCCCAATGACAAGCATAACTCTCATAGACCCCATCATGGCCTGTGGTCTGATGCCACCAAGAAAGAGTATGACTCGTAGCTTCCATTATTGACACATGTGACTATACTTGCATTGGAAATAATCGCTAATCAGTATGTGTCATGGAAGGCACTGTGTAAGTCTTTTAGCCGTATCTAGTAGTAGTGATTTTAAAACTTCCCAGAGAGCTGATTTGGGGCATATTGAAGGCATAAATTACTTTTAATTGAAAGGGAATTGAGATGTACATTACATGAATATGCAACAAGATAAAGGTGTACCTTCAGTGTAAAAGCCATCAGTTCAGAAGGATGACGGCAAGTACACAGGACAGCATGGCTGAGCGGTTCCCCCACGTTTTAGGTCCTAATCCTGCACATATGAACTTTGCCGAGGAAACTGAAGAAGACTTGATACAGCATGAGCAGTGGGAAGAAGCCAAAAAAACTTCTTAGAAGCTGATGCGTGGACCCACTGCCTGCCTGAATGTTTCACTTTTGTCTTGTTTTTTATTTTAATGTTCTGATAATCTGGTCCTGTCATGCATAATTATCAGAGTTTTACTGTATTCCCATGTGTCACATCAAACTATGTCCTTTTGGATGTTTTCCGATGCCTTCCTACACAGTAGTGATGTTTTTATCTTGTAATTTCTTAGTTAATTTCTTAGGTTTGCAGCAGAGCTTAGACATGAAAAATCGCATTAGTTGCCTAATAGATAAGAGTATGCACCGGACTCCACGTCTTTGTCATACTATTGTTTATCACTGCTTATGTGATGCATATTCTGTAGCTCTATTGGTTCAGTGGTTGCTTTCTGGACATTATGCCCATAAAAAATGTTTTATTATCTGGTTCATGTTTTTTTCTTTTTCTCATCTTAATGTTTTCGGTAATAAATGGTGTACAATTTTAAAGCCTTTTTAGGGTGCCAATTAATAGTAATTATCAACATTCGTTACTGGATGTTTTTATAATGGGTTTTATTAGAAAAACTGGTACACACATAGGGGAAATTGCTGCTAACGTTGACACTCTCCTAAAGAGGGCACTTGAATCCATAATGGATTAGAGACTCCGAGGGTGTATGGAATCTTTGCACTTTGGAAAGGTGTGAAGCCAGAGGTGCGTTCCAAGCACAAGTGTTAGCATTTAGAGGAAGAACTCAGGACAGGTCTGAGACATCTCTCTGATCTAGCCCATTTTGATTGCGTTTAGGTCAATCTAAAGTTCAGTGATCACTTTTTAGAACCAGTGCTTGATATTAGAGGCTGCTCATGCTTGCTTCCAACAGATGAAGATTTCTCACTGGAGGTAAAAAAAAAGTTTGTTTAAAAGAACAGAGTCCTCAGTGCTTGATACCTTTTTAATGGCTAACTGAAAAGATGGTAATGTATAGCAACCTTTCAAGACTACTCAGGTCTCTTAATCAGGCTCAGTATAACACAAATTCTGAAGAGTTGCATATTTATCCACAACAGGACATAGAATGGAGCAGTAAAGAAGACAAGTTATGTGAATCAGAATTATCACTATGGCAAGGGGGAAAACTGTTGTGGCCATAAATATTGCTGTAGTTCATAGATAAGCAGTGTGAAAGTTTTATTGTCCTCTGATTGGGGTCTGGTCTGGGCTGTGATGCCCCTGGATGGTCTGAGGAGCACATTTCTTAATTGATGTAAAAAGACATAAATCCATGTGACACATTCATTCCTGCTCTTAATGTGTCAAATATCATAAGTTTGTATTCCCATAGTCTCCGGTCTCTCTGGGACTTGAAATTCCCTTTCAATACCAGCAATTTCATGTCCATGATGCTGTGGTCTGGGTTACAAAAATATTTGGCCACAGGTAGATCCATCCTTTTTTTCCTCTAATTGTGTGGCGGTGAGAATTCATCCTTGTCCTGAGCTGTTGTCCTGTCTACCCTACATACAGACCCCCAGTTGGACATTTGGTACATATAATTAAGTACACCACATTAGTTGTGGTGCAGCTCAAGGTACCTGGGATCTTGTAGTCCTGAAGTGATCTGGGAATTTTTATCTTGTCCGTTGTCAAAATAAATGGACAGGTATACTGGAGGTATGCATCTTGATAGGGATTGATGATGGTTATTAATATTTCGGATGACAGAATTTGTTTGGATATGTTTCAGCAGTAATCCTTACATCTGAAGCATTACATCCTTTGCATATGTGCACCTGAGGGTAAGCAGCTTTTGGTAAATATTTGCCAGATTGACTAAAACACTTGAAGGAAACCTGTGGCATTGTACATGCAGTCCAATCTGTGGACATGGTATATAAAAGGAGAAGCTGAGCAGAATGATATATATAGGCTTGTTGCAAAATATTCAGCATAACTTGTATTCTATTCATTGAAATCGCTGGTGTTAGTATAGGAGTTCAGTGGTCGGTCCTAATCAGTGATTGACAGCTATCTCTGCATGAACAGTCATCCAGGAAGACAGTCAATCACTGAATAGGACCACCAACTGGACACCTATGTATATAAATATCAGATATGTCAATTAATAAATTACATGGTTTTACTGAAAAGATTCTTAGACATTTTTATATCAATTGCCAGCTTACCGGTAATCCGTTGCATGTGGCATTGTAGCTTGTCCTGTAGATAACCACACGGAGGAAGGTGGGAGTTTGCCACGTAGAATGAAAGAAGGAATATCCGGCGAAAATAGTCAGTGCTCCAATATGGAAGAATTAAAAAAAAATGTATTTTTTATTTAAATTTATGTAAAAAAAAAAAAAAGCTACACCATACAACTGGCAGGAAAAAAATGAGGGTACTGTTGTATGTGGGACAATGCATTTCGCTGTGACTTGCACCTTCATCATGGTCAGTCTATTGATTGGCAACACTAGATAAGCCATGGAAAGGAGGCTAGATTTGATATCTGCAGGTAAGCGCCTCTACAACCCACTAGAAAGATCTCTGGTGAGAAAGATAATCCAAGGGATGGATGAAAACTTCTGGACTGGGCAAGGAACATCTTGATTGCCTTCCACCAGGTTTTACAACCTATGTGTCCATAGCAGCACTATCCTGTGGGACAGATCAGAAAGGCCTATATTGGTCAGTGCTATGTATGGCACTGAATAGGAGTTTCCCAAGAAATGTCGGCATGTCCAATGGTTTTACCAGAGGTAAGCAGCAGAACTAGCACACTACCTTCCCTCAGTAGTGTCCAGTTTAGCAGATGGCTCTCTTCCCCATCTTTTGCATCAAACTGTACAGTTATCTACACACACATCTACAGATCTGATGGCACTAAAGCCTGCAGCCTCCTAATTTTATCAGTTTCATTTATTGCTGGAGAAAACATGGAGTATAAGGCTGTATTCACAAAGGACGGCTTAAGTGTAAGATTACCATTCCGCTTGGGAGATGGAAAAGCCACCGCAGATTCGAGTAGCAGTAAAGTGAATGCAATTTGCAGTTTCATCCATGTTCCGTCTCAGCCATGTTATGCTGGAGATTTCCTCCCAAAAATTACCCACAGGTCAGTTTTGTGCAAATTTCTTCTGATTCCATTGGTTGTATTGGCTGGGGTGAAAACCAAAGCAAATCCGTATGTAATCACAGATTTTTTGGGGGGAGATTTGTAACAAAAACATTGTTTTAAATTTTTGAGCACTATATTAGGCAAGAGTGTTCATAAGAATGCTCATTTCTGATTATTGGCCTACATGAAATACTGCTGATGAGAAAAATCTTCATTATTGCCTCATGTAAAATGGCTGCTGTGCTATGTATAGAAGTGGATCAGTGCTCATTTATGTGCAGAAAGCTGCCTGTTTAAATAGACCTTAACCTTTTCCTATCCAATACAATTTCCTGTTTCACAGATGTAGCCAATCTCTGAGCTCTGAATTGCTGCTGAACTCACCAGTGTATCTAGGGAGGGCAGGTGCGACATGTGCTCTGGCACAGCTGGAAGGGAGGTGCCATTGGGCCTCCTGATGCTGGAGTTTGTTGTGTTAAGTACTGCAATGGAACTGAAGACTCTAGATTTATTGTAATTAGGGGAAGATGGAAGAAATTTGAGTACACAGTATGGAGACTGTATATGGACAGAGTAAGGCAAGAAATTTGAGAACGTAGCATGGGGAGCGAGGGGGGAAATTTGACGCCACTGGTTGGGGAATGAGAATTGATGGGTGCAGACACAGTATGGGGGGGCAAAAGGGTACATTTGATGACCGTATTGGGAGCAAGGGGGTGGGATGGGGGCAGACAGTAAAGGGAGCGAGGGGGCGAAGAATGCGGAGGTAGTGATGAGATAGTATGTGATGAAAAAAATGTGAATAGAGACTGGGTAATGTGGGGATGATATGGAGAAGGGATAGCATGGGGCACAGTATGCCAGCGAGGAGTGTGATTAAGGGGCACAGTATAGAGACTGGGCAGTGTAGTGGGAATACACAGAGAGGACTCTGAAGAGGGGGCCTAGTATGGAAAAGAATGGGCATGTACCTTAAGAGTGACAGTGTGTGCGTCATATTTTGTTCCGGGAACACAGTGAATGGCAAATTATTTATTTCTTCAGCGCTCTATTGGGAGACCCAGACGATTGGGTATAGCTACTGCCTCCGGAGGCCACACAAAGCACTACACTAAAAAGTGCAAGGCCCCTCCCCTTCTGGCTATACCCCCCCGTGGTATCACGGGTTCTCCAGTTTTCAAGCTTTGTGCGAAGGAGGTCAGACATCCATGCATAGCTCCACAGATTTTAGTCAGCAGTAGCTGCTGACTATTTCGGATGGAAGAAAAGAGGGCCCATATAGGGCCCCCAGCATGCTCCCTTCTCACCCGTTGATGGTGTTGTAAGGTTGAGGTACCTATTGCTGGTACGGAGGCTGGAGCCCACATGCTGCTTTCCTTCCACATCCCCCTGGGGGGCTCTGAGGAAGTGGGATCCTGCCGGCCTCAAAGCTCTGACGCCGGGCTCCATCCACAGACCCATTTGAACCTGCTGGATACGGAGCTGGAGTACCGTTCAGGGACATGGCCCTGCACCATTACAGGTACTCTGTGTCCCCGTACACACAGGCACAGCACACTCCAGACTTGCTGGGTGTGCTAGTGCGCCGGGGACAGTAAAGGGTTACAGTCACTGCAGCTTTGCTGAGTGACTTTGTGTATTGGGAACTACCGCGCCGGACGCTCCGGGAGCGGCGGCGCGGCTGGGACTTGTAGTTCGCCGGGGACTGGGCGCCGACCGCGCTTTTACGGCGGCGGCGCTTATAAATCCAGTCCCCGGCTTCTGCAGCCTAGTGCCGCTTCGTTCCCGCCCCCTCCCTGTCACTCAGGGAAGGGGACAGACGCTGAGCAATCAGCAGCGCCGAGGGCTGGAGCATTATTTACATGCTCCAGCCCTCTCACTGCACACTGTCGGACGCCGGATTCCCGCTCTGACTTGGGGCACGCCCACGGCTCGCCCCTCCTCACACGAGCTGGGGAAGACGCCGGCAGCCATTACTGCAGTCCGAGCTCGGACTTTCGGCAACCAGGCAGGACGGTGGCGACCAGACACCCGCTTATAGGCGGGCGGTAAGCGGCACACATAGTGCTGACCCCAATATATACTGCAGTGTGTACATGTGTATTTTAACTGCATAGGTCGCTATATGCCCGCTTGGAGAGCGACACATCAGCAGCAGGAAAGCAGGTGTGCTAAGGCACAGGCTTTCTAGGCTGCTTGTATTGCACGTACTGAAGTGTTCATTTGTGTTTATGCTTGTATGCTATACACTGCACTGTACAGTCGCTAGTCTTAGCTATATTCTCCTAGAATGGCTAGACTACAGCAGCAGAAAACCAAGGGTGCTGGGGCACAGGTTTTTTTCTATGCTGCTTGTATTGCATGGGCTGCAGTGTGCATTTGTACTTGTGCTTGTATGCTATACATTGCACTGTATGGTCACTCTTCTGGGCTATATTCCCCTAGATGACTAGTCTACAGCAGCAGAAGAGCAGAGGTGCCAGGGCACAGGCTTCTATGCTGCTTGTATTGCTTGTGCTGCAGTGTTCATTTGTACTTTATGCTTGTATGCTATACATTGCACTGTACGGTCACCAATCTTGGCTATATACTTCTAGATGGCTAGTCGGCAGCGGCAAAAAAGCAACACAGATTTTCAGTGCTGTTTTTACTACATGGGATGCTGTTCATGACACCGTCCCATTGTGTGCATGCTCCCCTGTAGCACTTCGTCTGCCGGGGTCTCTAGCACTTCGTCTGCCGGGGTCTCTACTAGTCGTGGCCAAAGAAACCACCTGTCATCCCTGTCCAAGGACAGGGACGGAGTTGCAGTTTCGACAGATATATTGTCATAAGATAGAGACTTGCAGTCCAGACAGGCCATGGGCAATCTTCCTGACCAACCTCATTTGGAACGGGGGGGTCCCAGGAGGACTCTCTGTATGATAAGGCAGCTCTCCAGGACTTTGATCCTGACATCGCTATCAATCCGGATACACCGGATGGTAACGCCATACGGAATGATCCTATAGCGTCCATCAATGGAAGGTTGGATCTTTCTCCCTCAGCTCCCCCAGTGGAGGAGTCAGCTTCACAGCAGGAGAAGTCCCTTTTCAGTATCTCAAACGGATATTGAGTATTTTTCTGGCCACGCTGACTTCAGAGAAGCAGTCCAGAAACACCACGCTTACCAGATAAGCGTCTTCTCCAAACGTTTTTAAGATACACGTTATCCCTTTTCCCCTGACGTGGTCAAGCGCTGGACCCAGGGTCCAAAGGTGGATTCTCCAATCTCCAGGCTTGCGTCTAGAGCCATAGTTGCACTGGAGATGGGGCTTCACTTAAAGATGCCATTCACAGACAGATGGACTCTGGTTGAAATCTGTCTAGGAGGCTATCGGCGTGTCGGTTGCTCCGGCATTCACAGCCGTATAGGCAACCTAACCTTTTCAGCTGTTCTTGCGCAGCTGGCCTTGAGCACATGTACATCTGTACCGCAGAGGCGTCCGTAACTCCGCAATGTCTGCACTGCGACTTACCCTATTAATGCTGTCCTAAAAGTACAGTCGAGGTTTCGGTCCTTCCCAAGCTCGGGCAGGTCCCAATTGTCCTCGTGCAAAAGGGCTACAAAACCTCAGACGGGCTCAGATTCCGGCCGGGCTCAATCACGCCCAAGGAAGGCAGCCGGAGGAACCGCTACCAAGGCGGTCTCCTCATGACTCTCAGCTCTCTCTCTCTCTCCGCATCCGCGGTTGATGGCAGACTCCCCCGCCTTTGGCGACATTTAGCTGCCACAGGTCACAGACCGGTGGGTGACGGACATTGTGCTCACGTGCACAGGACAGTGTTCTGTTCTCGTCCTCCGACTCCATTCTTCAGAACGGCCCCACCTCCCCACCGAGCAGATGCCCTGCTGCAGGCGGTGGACGCTCTAAGAGCAGAAGGAGTGGTGATCCCTGTCCCCCCTCAGGAACGAGGGCGAGGGTTTGTACTCCAATCTCTTTGTGGCTCCAAAAAAGGACGGCTCCTTCCGTCCTGTTCTGGACCTAAAACTGTTCAATAAGCATGCGAACGCCAGGCGGTTCCGGATGGAATCCCTTCGATCCGTCATTACCTCAATGTCTCGAGGAGACTTCCTTGCCTCAACAGACATCAAAGATGCCTATCTCCACGTGCCAATTGCTACGGAGCACCAACGTTTTTCTACGTTTTGTGATAGGAGACGACCATCTTCAGTTCGTAGCTCTGCCATTCGGTCTGGCGACAGCCCCACGGGTGTTCACCAAGGTCATGGCAGCAGTGGTAGCAGTCTTGCACTCTCAGGGACACCCGGTGATCCCTTACTTGGACGATCTACTCGTCAAAGCACCCTCCCTCGAGGCATGACAACGCAGCCTGAATGTTACGCTGGAGACTCTCCAGACTTTCGGGTGGATCATCAATTTGGCAAGGTCAAATCGGTCACCGACTCAATCACTAACGTATCTCGGCATGGAGTTCACACTCTATCAGCGATAGTGAAGCTTCCGCTGAACAAGCAGCGTTCACTGCAAACAGAGGTGCAGTCTCTCCTTCAAGGCCAGTCGCACCCCTTAAGGCGCCTCATGCACTTCCTAGGGAAGATGGTGGCAGCCATGGAGGCAGTTCCCTTTGCGCAGTTTCATCTGCGCCAACTGCAAGGGGACATTCTCCGCCAATGGGACGGGCAGTCAACCTCCCTGGACAGGAAAGTCTCCCTTTCCCAGACGGCCAAGGACTCTCTGCAATGGTGGCTTATTCCCACCTCATTGTCACAGTGAAGATCCTTCCTACCCCCATCCTGGGCAGTGGTCACGACAGATACGAGTCTGTCAGGGTGGGGAGCAGTTTGTCTCCGCCACAGGGCTCAGGGGACGTGGACTCAGCAGGAGTCCACCCTTCAGATCAATGTTCTGGAAATCGGGGCAGGGTATCTTACCCTACTAGCTTTCCAGCAGTGGCTAGAAAGAGAGCAGATCCGAATCCAGTCGGACAACTCCACAGCGGTGGCATACATGAACCACCAAGGAGGGACGCGCAGTCGGCAAGCCTTCCAGGAAGTCCGGCGAATCCTCATGTGGGTGGAGGACACAGCATCCACCATATCCGCAGTTCACATCCCGGGCGTAGAAAACTGGGAAGCAGACTTCCTCAGTCGCCAGGGTATGGACGCAGGGGAATGGTCCCTTCACCCGGACGTGTTTCAGGAAATCTGTCGCCGCTGGGGGGTGCCGGACGTCGACCTAATGGCGTCTCGGCACAACAACAAGGTCCCGGCATTTATGGCACGATCGCGCGATCACAGAGCTCTGGCGGCAGACGCCTTAGTGCAAGATTGGTCGCAGTTCCGGCTCACATATGTGTTTCCACCTCTGGCACTCTTGCCCAGAGTACTGCGCAAAAAATCAGATCCGATTGCAGCCGCGTCATACTCGTCGCCCCAGACTGGCCGAGGAGATCGTGGTACCCGGATCTGTGGCATCTCACGGTCGGCCGACCGTGGTCACTACCAGGCTGGCCAGACTTACTGTCCCAAGGGCCGTTTTTCCATCGGAATTCTGCGGCCCTGAACCTGACTGTGTGGCCATTGAGTCCTGGATCCTAGCGTCTTCAGGATTATCCCAAGGGGTTGTTGCCACCATGAAACAGGCTAGGAAGTCCACCTCTGCTAAGATCTACCACAGAACGTGGAAGATTTTCTTAACCTGGTGCTCGGCTCAGGGAGTGTCTCCCTGGCCATTTGCATTGCCTACTTTTCTTTCCTTCCTGCAATCGGGGTTAGAAAAGGGCTTGTCGCTCGGCTTCCTTAAGGGGGAAGTCTCGACACTATCCGTGTTTTTTCAGAAGCGTCTAGCACGTCTTTCTAAGGTGCGCACGTTCCTACAGGGGGTCTGTCATATCGTACCCCCGTACAAGCGGCCGTTAGATCCATGGGATCTCAACAGGGTATTAGTTGCTCTCCAGAAGCCGCCTTTCGAGCCTCTGAAGGAAGTTTCCTTTCTCGCCTGTCACAGAAGGTGGCGTTTCTCGTTGCGATCACATCGCTTCGGCGAGTGTCTGAGCTGGCAGCTCTGTCATCCAAGGCTCCCTTCCTGGTGTTCCACCAGGACAAGGTAGTGCTGCGCCCCATTCCGGAGTTTCTCCCTAAGGTCGTATCCTCATTTCATCTTAATCAGGATATATCCTTGCCTTCCTTTTGTCCTCATCCGGTTCACCGGTATGAAAAGGACTTACGTTTGTTAGATCTGGTGAGAGCACTCAGACTCTACATTTCCCGCACGGCGCCCATGCGCCGTTCCGATGCACTTTTTGTCCTTGTCGCTGGTCCGCGCAAGGGGTTGCAGGCTTCTAAAGCCACCCTGGCTCGATGGATCAAAGAACCAATTCTAGAGGCCTACCGTTCTGCGGGGCTTCCGGTTCCTTCAGGGCTAAAAGCCCACTCAACCAGAGCCGTGGGTGCGTCCTGGGCATTACGACACCAGGCTTCGGCTCAACAAGTGTACCAGGCAGCTACCTGGTCCAGTCTGCACACTTTCACCAAGCATTATCAGGTGCATACCTATGCTTCGGCGGATGCCAGCTTAGGTAGAAGAGTCCTGCAGGCGGCAGTGACACCCCCGTAGGGGAGGGCTGTTTTGCAGCCCTAACATGAGGTATTTCTTTACCCACCCAGGGACAGCTTTTGGACGTCCCAATCGTCTGGGTCTCCCAATAGAGCGCTGAAGAAGAAGGGAATTTTGTTACTTACCGTAAATTCCTTTTCTTCTAGCTCTTATTGGGAGACCCAGCACCCGCCCTGTTGTCCTTCGGGATGTTTTTGTTGTTTGCGGGTACACATGTTGTTCATGTTGAACGGTTTTTCAGTTCTCCGATGTTACTCGGAGTTAATTTGTTTAAACCAGTTATTGGCTTTCCTCCTTCTTGCTTTGGCACTAAAACTGGAGAACCCGTGATACCACGGGGGGGTATAGCCAGAAGGGGAGGGGCCTTGCACTTTTTAGTGTAGTGCTTTGTGTGGCCTCCGGAGGCAGTAGCTATACCCAATCGTCTGGGTCTCCCAATAAGAGCTAGAAGAAAAGGAATTTACGGTAAGTAACAAAATTCCCTTCTTTGGCGCACAGCATAGGGTAGATATTATTATTCAGGAGCATTGTATTGACAATAGCAACCATCGGATCTACATGATCACATCATGTGACTTCTGATGGAGCCGGGTAAGTGAATGCTTAACGTGGCCCGCTGTTGCATCGCACTGTGGCATTTTCACAGCGTGATCTAAGGGGTTAACAGGCGCGAGTGGGTAACAAATCCACTCGTGCCTGATAGCCGCACATGTCAGCTGTTAAAATCGGCTGACGTGTGCAGAGATCGCTGCTGGCTGCAGCAGGCAGGGGTTACCCAGTACGTCATGTGTTGTGAAGAGGTTAAATGTAGATGGATAGCGCCCACCAAGGGTTAAGAAGGGACATATAATAAATGTGCAATATCCATTGCTACTAGAGAAAAATAAATTTCTTTATCGCTTCATTGGGGGACACAGAGACCATGGGTTGTATGCTGCTGCCACTAGGAGGCGACACTAAGCAAAACAAGGAAAACTCCTCCAACCCACCAACTGGCAATCGTTCCTCAGTGTAAGCTTAGTGTCCTTAGGAGGTGGACATACTTGGGGCAGCTCCCAGCCCCTTATGTTTGTATTTTTAATTTTTTCCCCTTTTTCGTTTCAGGGACCTTTTCTTCACCAGAATTCACAGTCGCTCAATTTAACGGCATGGCTGTTGAAGCCGCAGTACTAACTTCCTCGGGATTCTCAGAAAGGGTCGTCCAGACAATGATCAATGATCAAAGCACGGAAGCCTTCCTCTTCCTGCATCTACCACCGTACGTGGAAGGCCTATTTCCGCTGGTGCGAAGCTAACCAGCCATGACCTTCTCCTTGCCAGTTCTGTTGTCCTTCCTGCAGTCTGGTCTGGATGCTGGGTTAGCACTCAGCTCTCTCAAGGGGCAAGTGTCTGCTCTTTCCATTCTCTTTCAAAAGAGGATTGCTTCTCGCTCACAGGTTCGCACATTCATTCAGGGGGCTGCTCATTCGGTGCCCCCCGTTCAGCCTCCGGTGGAGCCCTGGGACCTCAACCTGGTTCTGTCTGTTCTCCAGCATTCCCCCTTTGAACCTATGCAGGAGGTGTCTCTAACGTTCCTCTCTTGGAAGGTCGCCTTCTTCGTTGCCATCACGTCAATCAGGCGGGTATCTGAACTAGCGGCGTTTTCCTGTCGCTCTCCATATCTTGTCTTCCACCAGGATAAGGTAGTCCTCCGTCCGGTACAGTCCTTTCTGCCCAAGGTGGTCTCC
Organism: Anomaloglossus baeobatrachus; assembly: GCF_048569485.1. NCBI lineage: Eukaryota > Metazoa > Chordata > Amphibia > Anura > Aromobatidae > Anomaloglossus > Anomaloglossus baeobatrachus. Next base: position 301,291,112 of record NC_134355.1, on the reverse strand, counting down.
TCCTCTTTCCATCTTAACGAGGACATTGTTCTTCCCTCCTTTTGTCCGAACCCTTCGCACCCTCGTGAGATTCTTCTCCACAAGCTGGACTTGGTCAGAGCTCTCCGCCTGTACATTTCCAGGACGTCTCAATTCAGATGGTCGGATTCCCTCTTTGTGCTTCCGTCCGGCCCGCGCAGAGGCCTACCTGCCTCCAAGTCCTCCATTGCGCGATGGATTCGCTCTGCCGTACTGGAAGCCTACCGGATAGGAGGGAGAACGTGCCCACTCAGGATTACGGCCCATTCCACCAGGGCGGTGGGAGCCTCGTGGGCGGTCCGTCACCACGCTCCAGTGTCGCAGCTTTGCAAAGCGGCCACCTGGTCTTCGCTCCACACTTTCACAAAGTTCTACAGGGTCCACACTTTCGCATAATCCCATGCGAGCCTCGGTAGACGAGTTCTGCAGGCTGCAGTGGACCGAGGTCAGCCCTGAGAGTAACATTAGACCCACCTGTGGGACTGCTTTAGGACGTCTTTGTGTCCCCCAATGAAGCGATAAAGAAAAGTAGATTTTGGGTACTCACCGTAAAATCTCTTTCTTGGAGCCTTCATTGGGGGACACAGCACCCGCCCTTGTGTTGGACATATGTTACTGTTGAATGTTACTGTTGAATGTTGAGTTTGATGTTCACTTCTGTAAGATTGTTCGTTCCTTACTGTTGTCTCCTATTGCTTTCTCACTAACTGAGGAACGATTGCCAGTTGGTGGGTGTATACTGCATAGGAGGAGTTTTCCTTGTTTTGCTTAGTGTTGCCTCCTAGTGGCAGCAGCATACAACCCATGGTCTCTGTGTCCCCCAATGAAGGCTCCAAGAAAAATTTTACGGTGAGTACCCAAAATCTACTTATCCCATTTAAGTAAACAACCTTTTGAGGGAGGGGAAATTCAAGGGTCACAATAAAGGTAAAGAGCTCTGTAACATGCAAAACTCTGCAAGTAATTGCAATGAGTGTGCAGGAAATTGCATCATAAAGTCTACATTATCTCAAAACAATGTGGGAGAGACAGAAGGCGGGGGGATGTCACAGCATACATTTTGTTATTATAGCAACTTTTTCCAAGGGATAGTATGGTAGAGAATGTATCTGCAGATAGCTGCCACTGGATGGTGCTTTAACAACATTTTTTTTAGAGCTAAAAATTTTTATTAAATTTTTCCAAAGCATACAAAGAAAAATAACATGGATATGCTCAACAAGTATGTGAGTGATTAGTAGAAAACCATGAATCAGGATTCATATCTTATTATCCATTAATATAAGAAAGACAAGGACTATAACAAGACAAGCATTAAAATTATTAGACAAGAAGACCAGGGGAAAGGAGGTAAAGAGAGTGCTGGTGAGTAAATAGGATTTCCGTAAAGACCATACAGATCAATTATTCTCTATTAGCCCAGTAAATATCCGAAAGGGACCAAATACTCTCCAAGTGATCTATCATGTTATTTGACATAGCCGATAAATACTCCATTCTCCTCACTTCTTGGTTCCGAGAATGGAGATCGTTGATTGAGGGTGGATAAGCCAACCTTCAGCTACGAGCAATTAAACACCTGGCCGCTGTGGATATATATGTAACAATAACCGTTTCACTTTCCTACCCAACTGAAAAGGTGGAATATTTAATACGTAAAACTTCGGGTCCAGGGGTATCTGGAGATTTGTTACTTTATAAATAAGGGATTGTACTAACCTCCAAAAGCACTGGATGTTAGGACATACCCAGAATTGGTGTGGGACGTCCTCCCCTGCAACTCCACACCTCCAACAGTTATCAGGTATAGCTGGATTTAGTTCGTGTAATAACGATGAGGTGTGGTACCAATACATGAGTAGTTTATACTGATTCTCCTTGTAGACATACCACGTGGATGTTTTTGAGGCACTATCCCAAATCCATTTCCACACATAAGGGAATGGTCTCACCCAGGAAATCCTCCCATTTACCCATATATGTGTGATTTGGCCGTTTGTCTGGATAGCGGGTAACTAGAATACGATATATATCTGAGATAAGGCCCTTAGTAGAAACCCTGGCTCTGCATAATTTTTCAAAAAGTTGGGGTAGAAACTTCTATGGAGGAAAAATGGGAGTGCATCAGGTGTCTAACTTGTAGGTACCGATATTGGGAGTTGCTAGGGAGATTAAGGGCGGCTTTGCACACTACGACATCGCAGGTGCGATGTCGGTGGGGTCAAATCGAAAGTGACGCACATCCGGCGTCACTTGCGATGTCGTAGTGTGTAAATCCTAGATGATACGATGAACGAGCGCAAAAGCGTCGTTATCGTATCATCGCTGCAGCCTCCGACATTTCCATAATGCCGGTGCAGCGACAGATGCGATGTTGTTCCTCGCTCCTGCGGCAGCACACATCGCTGTGTATGAAGCCGCAGGAGCTAGGAACTTCACCTTACCTGCCGCCGGCTGCAATGAGAAGGACGGAGGTGGGCGGGATGTTTACATCCTGCTCATCTCCGCCCCTCCGCTTCAATTGGCCGCCTGCCGTGTGATGTCACTGTGACGCCGCACGACCCGCCCCCTAAGGAAGGAGGCGGGTCGCCGGCCAGAGGGACGTCGCACGGCAGGTATGTGCGTGTAAAGCTGCCGTAGCGATAATAATCGCTACGGCAGCTTTCACTAGATATCGAACGTGCGACGGGGGCGGGACTATCGCTGCAGCATCGGTAACACATTGTTGCCGATGTTGCAACGTGCAAAGCCCGCCTAAATCTAGTAGATATGGTAGCAAAGGGAAGAAGAACTTTGGAGTGTCAACTATATCAACATAGCAAAACAGCTTCTTGTCGAACCACACTTTGGTCATGGTACCCTGCATACCATCCGGAATCCTTGGGTTAAAAAGAAATGAAGTCAGAGGGGAGCGTTCAGAGCTAAGTGGAAAGCTTTTAACACAACAGTCCCAGATCCTCTTGGTGAAAGCTATGGGGCCTAGAGGATGTGGGTCACGTTTGCTAGACGAGATGCCCCAAAGATAAGAGTTGGAATGTAATGGAGCCAACCATAACTTCTCTATTTTCATCCATCTAGAGAAGGCACAACGATTGGACCATGCAGGGATGTGATGCAAATGAGTTGCCCAGTAGTATTTAGTTATATCAGGGACCACCAAGCCCCCCCTCAGTTTGCTGTCAAGCAAAGTTGTTTTCTTAATCCTATGCCTCTTATGGGCCCAGATGAATTGAAGTATAAGGGACTATGTTAGGTACCTCTTTGTATGGTACACACACTGGAAGGGTCTCAAATAAATAAAGTAGCTTCGACAGAACAGACATTCTGACAGTGGAGATTCATCCAAATAGGGACAATGGAAGTTTATTCCAACTGAGTAGGAGTCTTTTAAGCTCTGTAAATAAGCTAGGATAGTAATGCTGGTGCTGAGGAAGACCACACACTGGTTGTCGAAACGCATTGTGGCTATAAAGAGATCACTAATAATAAAAAGGTTTGATTTTTTTAAAAATATTTGGAATACTCCTTCCCTCTATTAGAGCTCCTCTAGACCAATCCTTTTGTTTCCATGACTGGAAGAGAGACAGATGTCTATTTTCAAGTGTACTGATTAGCATACTGTTGACTGAAGTAGGCTTGTGTGCTCCTCCTAGACAGATGTCTTCTATAGTGACCCCTCCTAGGTCAAGTTTCTGCGCATATGGAGTGTTCTGGTGGCTGTTAATCTAGCCTTATCAACTCGTAATATGTCTCTTCTGAGGAGTAAGACTATGGACCTTCCAAGTCCAGTTCTGGTATCTGTTGTGCTATATGCTTCAAATCGCTACCTGCGGTGTAGGTATCTCAGACCTGTTGTCAGGAATCAGGTTGCACCCCAGTATGGTTGGCAGTGGTAAGAAAGTCTGACCATTCATAGACTCCACTTTGTAACCGGTTGCTTTCCTCCCTGCCGTCTCAACAGTACCTGCACATGTCTTCAAGGAGTAGGGAGAACCGGGCCTACAATGTTAAAGGTGTCGAGGAAGATGGACTTAGCTAAAGATCTGTTGCTTTGATCATCTAAGATTGCATAGATCTTGATCGCCTTATCCCGGTGGCCTGCTGGATATACTCTGACAAGGCATATTTTTGAGCAAGACTTTCCTCCTTCAAGTCCTTTACAGCTCTCTATAAACTGAAAGGTGACTACTTAGGTATCTGTGTCAGTGTCCAACTTAGGGTATGTGCACACGTTGCCTTTTACCTGCTTTTTACCTGCTTTTTTGCTGCTTTTTCTTCTGCGCTGTTTAATGCCAAAATGGATGTGTTCTTCTATTCAAGCAAAGTCTATGGGAATTTGTTAATGTCTCTGATTCTTTTGGCATGTTCAACAGACTCGCTTCCAAGCCACTTTACAAGGAGATCTAACTCCTCACTACAAGAAAGACCCAAGTCTTTGATGGCATTATGGAAGGCTCGCCATGAACTGTAGTTCTCAGCACGATTGGTGAACTTTAAAAGTCCTTGGGTGGCCAGCTCTCGTCGAGCAAAGAAATTTGCAAAGTCCATGATAACTTGGTTAGCGCCAAGAGCTGGTGTGCTGTTGTCATGCTGCATGTGTGGTGCATCATCATACCTGTTGGGTGCTTCTGGTTTAGGGTAGTTTGCATAATACTGTTCTGAAGCAAAGGATGTCCCTGTAAGTCGGAATGGAGGTGGTACCTTCTGTTCTATAGAACTGTAGTTGTGCCCAATGATATTTTGTTACATACTTTCTTGCTTGCAGGACTGCACTTCAAGGTGGGATCTCCGATAATCTGTATAAGCTGGATGATGTCGTGGATCAGGGTTGTCCTCTATTCTGGGATGCTAGTGGACATACCCTGAGAAGTGCTGTGCTGGATCCTGTTGATCTTTGTCTGGTCCAAGTACGTTGCTGCATCCCTCAAATTAAGGATACTCCACAACTTCCAGGAACTCTGCTTTGGCTATTGCCGCTACTGCCTCTTTTTCTGCTATATGTTTTTCCATAGAGGCCTGCAGGCGTGCTCTCTCAGGTTTTGGATCTGCCTGCATACGTTCTCTTTCTGCTTGCAGGCATGCTACCTCTGCATCTTGATCTGCCGTGCTCTTTCTGCTTCTTGATCTGCTTGTCTTATCTTCAGTTGCATCTCTTGTGCAGCGAAGGAGGATCTTACTTTTGTGGCCTCAGCTTCTGCACAAGTAAGAGCAGCAAACTCTGTTATTGAAGACTTATTAGAGCAGCTTGCTCGGGACCTCGTTCTGACTAAAGATGCCCGGCTGGTAAACATTGCGTGCCTGTTTGCAGACTTCTGTCTATGTAGGAGCAGACTTCAGCGGGGTCAGAACTGTGTTGCAGATGTGGTATTGCTGCACTCTCTCACACTTTTGACTGTATAGTGGCTGCTGCAATATGTTCACAGACTCAAAACCCCTATAATTCTACAAATACAATTTTATTACAAAAACGTGACAATAATGCAAAACACTTCATCACAATCATAAAAATTCTACCTGCTGGTAGAGACACCAAATAACACAATAGAAAAATGTATCCCCCTTTTTTTTTTCTTTTTTTGTTCATAAACCCATCCGTTCAGGATTTATTACCAATGAGACTCCTAAAATTAATTTTGAATGTGAGTATTTTAAAACTAATAAGAGAGACCTCTAACAATTGATTATTCTCAACATCAGCTGAGCAATACAGATTGACCCCTAGTCCGTCCAATAGTCAAGAGTCCTAAAGTCAAGGCCCCTAGATACATCAAAATAATTCCTCTGTGTCCTCAAAATCTTATAAAGGATATCAGTCTGTATAAATTCATTGCACCATACAATATAAGGTTGCTTCATTGACAACCCAATTACCCTTAATCGACCCGACGCGTTTCTCCCCCCAGCAGGAGGTTCCTCAGGGGTCGTTTGTAGACAAGATATATCTGACAGTTATTCTTGATAGAGAAATTACAAATCATCAAATAGGTGAAACATAATTCTAAAGGTTACATCATGGGTGATAGATGAGTGATCTTGTAGTTATCCTTATACTATTCGCCACCCCTTGTAAAGTGAGGCTTTCAATCCAGGGTACACCACAATATCACCTCAGATACATATATTTTTCTGACATGTCCAATTAAGGTCACGTATTTCCAACAATAAACCTGGGCAATGCAGTCAGATATAGCTAAGGTCCCAGTAAAGGAACACTCGTTATATTACATGAGGTCCCACTAGCAGACAACTATAACCGCCCTATCATGTCGGCTTGCTAGTGTGTCACCGGACTCCTTGCAATGCCTGCTGCAAGACACGTACGTTGTATCATGTGTGGGGTAGCGGCTCCGTATAGACCAGGGGTGGGGAACCTTTTTACTGCCGGGGGCCATTTGGAATTTCCTACTAACCTTTGGGGTCCGCACAACATTATCAACTTGAAAAATTTGGTCAAACGATTAATTAACTCACCCTTACTGTGGAGGCAGGAGCTGCTTCTGTTTGGTGTGACTGTGTGTTCGGTGATATTGATCATCTTGTTTCTCACAGCTGCTTTTCCAGGTTTGTCCCGGTCTGGAGATGCTGGGGGCATATAGATCACAGGAGGGGCTGGGGCATATACATCACAGGAGGGGCTGGGGTGCATAAATTACAGGAGACACTGGGAGTACACCTCACAGGAGGGGCTGGGGCATATGCATCACAGGAGGGGGCTGGGTCATATACATCAGTAGGGGGGCATGGACAGCCTTGGCTGTGGCACAGACAGCACTAGGTGGCTGCACAGACAGCACTAGGTGGCAGCACGGACTACACTAGGTGGCAGCACGGACTACACTAGGTGGCAGCACGGACTGCACCAGGTGGCAGCACGGACTGCACCAGGTGGCAGCACGGACTGCACCAGGTGGCAGCACGGACTGCACCAGGTGGCAGCACGGACTGCACCAGGTGGCAGCACGGACTGCACTAGGTGGCAGCACAGACAGCACTAGGTGGCAGCACAGACAGCACTAGGTGGCAGCACAGACAGCACTAGGTGGCATCACTAGGAAGACACAGAGAAGTCTGGGGGAGCATAGACATCAACAGGAGGGCACAGACTGGGGGGCATAGAAAGCAGTGGGAGGGTACAGACAGCAGTAGCAAGTTCAGAGCACTGGGGGGTACATAGTACTGAGGGGTGGCACACAGCACTGGGGAGCACGGACAGCATAAGGGGGCACAGACAGCACTGACCGTGGCATGGACAGCACTGGTGGCAGCATGGACAGCATTAGGTGGTGCGGACAGCACTGGGGGGCATTGACATCACCCAAGGGGTACAGACATTACTAGGGGAGCACACACAGTACTAAGGGGTACACACTGTACTAGGGGTGTACTCAACATTAGGGGGTACACACTGCAGTAGGGGGTACACACTGCAGTAGGGGGTACACACTGCAGTAGGGGGTACACACTGCATTAGGGGGTACACACTGCATTATGGGGTACACACAGCATTAGGGGGTACACACAGCACTGGGGGGTACACAGCACTGGGGGGTACACACAGCATTAGGGGATACACACAGCATTAGGGGGTACACAGCACGAGGGGGTACACAGCACTGGGGGGTACACAGCATTGAGGGGTACACACAGCACGAGGGAGTACACAGCACTTAGCGGGGGGGGAGGGGGGGTAGCGATGGGTTGCGTACTCACATTGAGGGGGAGGAGGAGTCATGCAGACAGCAGGTCCGGGCGGCTGGTAAATCTGCTGCAGCTCTTCTGTGACATATCGCAGCGTGCTGCTTACCCCGCCCACCAGAGCAGAGAGCACACTAGCACAGGCCGGGGTTAAGCCTAGAATGTATGGGCTGCAGTCAGGTCCTGGAAGTCAGGATCTGGATAGAGCCCGTACATTCTAGCATCTACCCTCAAGGCATCAGGCAGTGAGATTTAAAGGGCCGGCAGCCGGGAAAAGCGCGGCTGCTGCCAGAGCACAGCGGTCCCTGGGAATGTGCCTGGGGGCCGCATAAAAAGTCGTGACGGGCCGTATACGGCCCGCGGGCCGGAGGTTCCCCACCCCTGGTATAGACCAATACACTATCGCTAGCGAATAGCATCTGTTTTACTGTTCTGTCTTCATATGTGTTCACACAGTGTGCAATCTGACATAAACCTTCTTCTGTCTTCCAAATAAGCAGACTGTTTTCTGTAGTCTAACTTGTAACAATGCGGTAAAACTATAAGAAAACAAATAGCAGAAATAAGTACTGAGCACATAATGTATACAACTATGACATTTACTTAATACAGTAGAAGTGCACTACAAAATGGAGACTACATGGGAACAGATGAAGTTCTATCTGACTCATTCTCCCTGTGTAACGGCTGCTATGCAAATTATTAGGAGATCTGAACATTATGATGTCACAAACAGAAGTAAATCTCTTACCAGATTATGCTTTAGCAAGGTTAATGGAGTTTTAGGTAAGAACAATGCAGGAGGACACAAATACACGTGTTATGATTCATGGACAGAGGAGGACCAAAAAATGCGGAATCCCAAAAAGTAACAGAGTGGCTGGAACCTTAACAGACTGCAGACCTAATCATGACACACAACTACAAGTAGCCGTGGGGCGTTCCTACGATGACCTGGACGCCTCGACAAAGCCGGAGAACTAAAGAATCTCACAGATAGAGATATAAGAAAGCTAATCTGCCTCGGAGCAGTCCCCAAAGATAGATAGATAGCTCCCCACATGTAAAGGCTACGGTGATATAGAAAAACACAATACAAAGCCAAAAAAGACAGATTCAGTAAAGGTGAGGCCCAAATTATCTTTATAGGAAAGGATAAGAAAGAGCAACTGTCTGCAGCCGTAAAAACCCTAATATATACCAGCACTTCTGATATGGAAAAATCCTGAGGTCACGCAACCCCTACCCCAATGTATCAGCACTCTGATGTTACTGGGATCCAAAAACACTAATACAGATGAGGGACTGAATTAATACCAAGCATGACAAAACATAATCCATTGCAGAGTCCTGAGCTAGGTATACATATACTCCCAGCAGGGAATGATCCCATTCCACCAAGAACTCCACACAGACAAAATACAAAATAGGAATCAAGCATTAGTATCAAAGCAGAAAAAACAACAAAAAAGTGAAAAACAAACAGCAGAGGTACAAAGACCACTTTTTTGAGAGTAGTTCTGGTAGTGAGCAGAGCTGGTTACAGAATGTCCTTAACACACAGGAGACATTCACCACCGGCAAGTAACAAGAGAAAACTACTAAGTTAAATAGCCCAATCTGACCCTGATTGCCAGTCCTCCACAGGTGTGTGGCTTTCACTCAACACATCAACTGTACCACCAGCACTGACCACAAGAGGGAGCCCCAAACTGGAAAACATATTCACAACAGTACCTCCCCTTGAGGAGGGGTTACCGAACCGTCACCGGAACCCCCCGGGTTTGTCAGGATGGACTCGATGAAAAGCACGGATCAAGCGATCAGCATGTATGTCGGAAGTAACCACCCAAGAATTATCCTCCTGACCATAACCTTTCCACTTGACCAGATAAAATAGCTGATCTCTCTGGGCTTCTACTCACACCTAGGTATTGTACTATATTCATGACTGTGATAGGGTTGTCTGGGCGACATTTGCTGTGTCTCTTTTGCCATTTTAAATACTTGGTATAACTGTTCAGTTTTCATAGCTATTTTAGCATTTTACACTGAGCAGTTCTTTACTTTTTTCTCAGGCATTTGTGCACAGCATGCCGCAGGATTTTTTCCTAGGTCTGTGATGTAATTTATTTTACACCTGATGTGATGTGAGGTTTCCACCTGCTGGTCTTCACCAAAAAGTTCTATTTTATTCTTGTGCTGTAATTTTTTTAAAAAAACTTTTGTCTACTACCTAATAAAATTTATATACTGTTTTTGATAAAGTCGTTGTACAGATTTTCCTTTGTTGTTTCCTTGATCCCAAATATGCTGCATTTTTCTCCACTGCCGAATCAACACCCGGGCAGGCAGAAGCCTCCATCTGCCCCAAAGAAGACAGAGGATGAAACTCGAAATTGCAAAAAAAAGGAGTCATCAAAGTGGCCGAACTAGCTCTATTATTAAGAGCAAACTCAGCCAAGTACAAAAAAGAAACCCAGTCATCCTGATCAGATGATACAAAACATCGCAAATAGGTTTCCAAAGTCTTATTTGTCCTTTCAGTCTGTCCATTAGTCTGAGGATGAAACGCAGAGGAGAAGGACAACTAGACTCCCAGCCTAGAACAAAAAGCTCTCCAGAATCTAGACACAAACTGGACTCCCCTATTGGACACAACATTCTCAGGAATACCATGCAAACGAACAACCTGACAAAGAAACAGAGGTACCAACTCTGAAGCTGATGGCAACTTAGGCAGTGGCACCAAATGAATCATTTTGGAAAATCTATCACAGACTACCCAAATAACTGTCATCCCCTGAGAAACAGGGAGATCAGAAATAAAATCCATAAAGATGTGAGTCCATGGTCTCTTAGCCACCGGCAATGGCAATAATAGTCCACTAGAACGAGAACAAGAAGACTTGGATCTAGAACAGATCTCACAGGACTGCACAAAACTCCTCACATCACGAGAAAGAGAAGACCACCAAAAGGACTCACCAAATCCCTGGTGCCAAAAATCCCAGGATGACCAGCCAACACAGAACAATGAACTTCAGACATCACTCTACTCCTCCATTGGTGAGGAACATACAATTTCACTCCAGGACATCTTTCAGGTTTGTGCTCCTGAAATTCCTCAAGAGCAAGTCTCAAATCGGGTGAAATCGCAGAGAGAATCACTCCCTCATGCAGGAAGGTAGCAGGCTCAGTCACATCCAGAGAATCAGCAAAGAAACTACTAGAAAGAGCATCCGCCTTAATATTCTCAGTAACAGGAATATAAGAGACCACAAAATTAAAGCGCGTGAAAAACAAGGCCCATCTAGCCTGCCTAGGATTCAACCTCCTGGCAGATTCAAGATAGATCAAATTCTTATGATCAGTAAGTACTACAATTTGATGTCTCGCCCCCTCCAGCAAATTTCGCCACTCTTCAAAAGCCCACTTCATAGCCAATATTTCCTGATTTCCCACATCATAATTTCGCTCCAGTGGTGAAAATGTCCGGAAAAAAAAAGCACAGGGTCTCATTTTAGAAGTCATAGGGTCCCTTTGAGACAAGACAGCCCCAGCTCCGATCTCCAAGGCATCAATCTCCACCTGAAAAGGAATAGACACATCAGGCTGCCGCAACACCGGAGCAGAAGTAAACCTTTTCAGCTCCTGAAAAGCCAAGACTGCCTCTGAAGACCAATTAACAACATCAGCTCCCTTCTTGGTCAAATCAGTCAATGGCTACTGGGATCCAAAAACACTAATACAGATGAGGGACTGAATTAATACCAAGCATGACAAAACATAATCCATTGCAGAGTCATGGAGCTAGGTATACAGATACTCCCAGCAGGGAATGATCCCATTCCACCAAGAACTCCACACAGACAAAATAGGAATAAAGCATTAGTATCAAAGCAGAAAAAAACAACAAAAAGTGGAAAACAAACAGTAGAGGTACAAAGACCACTTATCTGAGAGGAGTTCTGATAGTGAGCAGAGCTGGTTACAGAATGTCCTTAACACAGAGGAGACCTTGACCACCGGCAAGTAACAAGAGAAAACTACTAAGTTAAATAGCCCAATGTGACCCTGATTGCCATTCCTCCACAGGTGTGTGGCTTTCACGCAACACATAAACTGTACCACCAGCACTGACCACAAGAGGGAGCCCCAAACTGGAAAACGAATTCACAACAAACGTTCCCTGAGGGGAATCCTGTCCTAAAATGGTGGCCAGCACCCAGCATGCCTAGATAATTCCCATAATGCACTAGGCCATCTTACAGAGAAAATAAATACTACAGATAGCTGACACTAGATGGTGGTCTTACAACATTTAACATCACTACAAAGGCTATTAGAAATATATGGCAATTATGATCTTTACATCTGCTTTTAAAACTGAATGGGCAGAACAATATGTATATTTGTAAAAATGTCCTTCACTTTGCTGCTACTGTAACAAATAAACTAAAAGGAATGAGCGAACCTGAACTGTAAAGTCATCTAGCGACCATGGCTCAAATACAAACACCTACTTTTCACGGAAGTCTGTGTCCCACTTTGGAGTTAGGATGTTGAATAAAGTTTGTTGAAAGGCTGAAGTACAGCCAATCAACATGCTATTTTTTAAATTATTTCAATAATTAAAAAAAACAAAAACATCGTAGGGTCCTCCCTATTTTTGATAAGAACCCAAGGTACAGCAGACTGCTGGGGGACGATATTAGCGGCTCACAGCCACTACAGAAGTGGCGCATCACATTAGATGCGCCAAATCTTTCACTTTGCCCAGTATGCTCACACACAGTGCGAAAAGCATCTTTGCACAGGTACTTGGATATCGTGCCGTGTATAGTCCTGTGTTGTGCCTACTGAGCATGCTCAGGGTGATAGTCTGATTTCGGAGCTTAAGTCCGTTGTTCAGGCTACTAAGCATGCTCAGGCACTTAGTGAATTGGAGGCTAAGTCCGGAAAGTACTTCACTGGGCATGTTAGCACTACAGCATGTCAGTGCTCAGACCATACTCTGCACATTGCATTATATTGGTCAGCATGGCTGTCGTCACAGAACAAAGCCTCGTCTAAAGATGACATACAAGAAAGCCATCAAGCAGTTTGCTGAGGACAAATTTGGTTCAAATGATGGCAGGTGTGTGTGGCGGCAAAAAGGAGAGGAGTTCTAAGACAAGAATGTCTTGCCTATAGTCAAGTAGAGTGGTGGGAGAATCATAGTTTGGGGCTGAATGAGTGCTGCAGGCTATGGAGAGGTACAGTTCATTGAGGGAACCGTGCATGCCAACATGTACTGTGACATAAAATACAAAAAGACCACTATATTAGCATATCACTTCCACAATATATACGAATCCCCAAAGAAAAGGAAGTGAGAAAACTTTATTTGAACAAATAGTAAATTTTATTAGTTAAATAGATTTTTTTTAAATTAAAATACAAGAAAACAATGACAGAATAAACTGGAATGCCCCAGATTAGATTCTAACAAAATAACAGCACAATGAACACTTGTAAAGATGAAGCCAAATTTCACAAGGTAATTGCTGTGTTCTTCCACTAGATGTCAGCAATGTATAACTATGCCTATAAAGAGTGAAACACTGACGTGCAAAATAGTTTATAAGTGCTGAAATAAAATACGTACTTATGATATATAAGAAAAATGGTTGAAGTTGTAAGATGGCGGCATAAAAACGTGTAAGTACATAAGATATTTAATAAATAAATATACTAAATCCAAGTGGATCACACATGCAATAGAGGTATACAGACCACAATGTAATAAATAACTCAAGGCAGCCAGGAACGGACCCCGAAGTGCGTTTCAAAGTAGCTTCTTCCATGGGGGAGTGTTCATTGAGGGAACCATGAATGCAAACATGTACTGTGACATAGTGAAGCAGAGAATAATCCCCTCCTTTTGGAAACTGGGCCACAGGGCAGTATTCCAACATTATAATCACCCCAAACACACTGCCAAGATGATCACTGCTAAAGAAACTGGGGTTGAAGGTGCTGGACAGTCCTAGCTTGTCTCAAGTCCTTAACCCTATTGAGCATCTGTGGGGCATCCTCAATTGGAAGGTTGAGGAGCACCAGGTCTCTAACATCATCCAGCTCTGTGATTTCATCATGGAGGAGTGGGACAGGATTCCAGTGGCTCTTGTGAAGCTACAGTGAACTCCATGCCCAAGAGAGTTAAGGCAGTGCTTGACAATAATGGTGGCCACACAAAATATTGATGTTCTCAGACTGAGGTGGCCACTGAGCTTAGATTTTCATAAAGTGTCATCAGTTGGTTGCATCAGAGATACAGAGAGAGTGGAAAAGTCACAGAAAGACATAGAAGTGGACGTCCTTTGGCCACATCCCACACTGATGACCACTTAATTGTGCACAATGCCCTTCAGAACAGAATGATGAATTGCACACAACTCCATGCACATTTAAGAGAGGTGAGAGGCACCCAAATGTCATGTCAGACCCTTCTAAACTGTTTACATCAGCCTGATCTGCATGCTAGACTACCTGCAAGGGTATCTGACCAGGCCACCAAGCTCAGACATCATCGACTCTGGACAAGAGACCAGTGGGCCTCATTGCTGTTCACTGATGAAAATCAAATCAAGCTGAGTAGAAATGATGGCTGCCAACAATGTTGAAGACATCAAGGAGAGCACTATGCATGCGTCCAGTCAATACAGAACTGCCCTACACTTTGTTCTTTGTGAATGGTACAGTGATAAGCACCTAATACTTGTTTAACATCATTAATCTACTGTACTTAGTACCTCTGCATGAACAACACAGGCCTAATTTTATCTTTATGGATGACAATGCTCCAGCTCATCAAGGTTGCAATAATTAGGGAATGGCTGCTGGAGAGTGGGGTATCTCAAATGGAGTGGGCTGCACTTTCTCCAGATCTGAATAGCATAGAAAACCTGTGGGATCAGCTGAGTCATAGAGGCTTGTAAATCTGTACCCCAAATCCTAAATGACCTGAAAGCTACCCTTCAAGAAGATTGGGATGCCATGTCTCAGCAAATAATAACTCAGCTTGTGAGCAGGATGAAACGTCATTGTCAAGCTGTCACTGACGCTCAAGGCCACATGACAAGTTGAGGCATTGACATTTTCTGGTTGCTATACCTACCACTGTTGTTGGCTTTTGTTTCAATAAATTGTTTGAGATGAGGAGATCACCAATGCTTGCTTCTATTTAAATGCCATACTTTCATGATAAAATATCTTTCTATGATTTAAATAAAGCCAAATATCCCTAACATTGTGAGTAGTGCTAGTTATGTTTTATATACCATGTTTTTCAGATTATAAGACGCACTTTTCCTCCCAAACATTTGTATGGAAAGTGAGGGGTGGGTCTTATAATCTGAATGTAGCTTACCGGGGTGGTAGAGAGGGGTGGCAAGAGGCTGGGGGAATGCTGTGGCGGCTGTGCAAGGGCTGCAATGGCTGGGCTGGTGCTGCGGCCACTGTGCAGGTACTGTGGAGGCTGTGCAACGTCTGTGGCAGATGGTGCTGCGGCGACTGTGCGGGGTTTGTGGGGGCTGGTGCTAGGGCGGCTGTGCGGGATCTGCGGCAACTGTGTGGGGTCTCCGGAGGCTGGTGCTGCGCAGCTGTGCAGGGTCTGGGGCGGCTGGACTGGCACTGTGGGTCGGGCGGTGAGGACTTCAAATAATGCTGCCTGGAGTCAGTGCGTGTGCAGATGGAGCTCTTGCCTCAAGCTCTCATCTGTGCACGCGCCACCTCCAGCCCACTGATCTCCTAGCAGTGGACTTAAGGAAAATAGCGCCCGGAGGTGGCGCTTGCGCAGATGAGATCTCGGCTTGCCATTGAGCCGAGAGCTCAATCTGCGCTGACTCCAGGCACCATTTTTTTGAAGCCCTCACCACCCACAGCCGCCGCCCGAGCCCCAACACAACTGCCCCAGCACCAATACGGCTGCCCCAGCACAGCTGCCCCAGCTGCCGAACCCCATACCCCAGCCCCAGCACAGCTACACCAGCACAGCCAACAGTTTCTGGGACACCCATTGCCCCTGCCTCCTGTGACTTCGCTCCACCACCGCTGCTGCTCCCTCCTGTAAGACACCACCGGATTATAAGACGGATCCCATTTTTTTCACCTTTCTTTGTTCTGAATTTGGGGTGCATCCTAGAATCCGGTGTAGCACCCCTGAGGTATCAGGTGCCACAAGATGTGAACGTGTAAATCCAAACCCCGGAATATCCATGCCAGTCAACACACCAGCACCCTCAGGCCACATACACAACCCCAATTCCAGACTGGGAGGATGCCTAGCAACAGGTAAAATAGATGGGCACTGATTGGATAGTCGCCACCCATTCTATGGGGAGAGACCCAGCAAGGGGAGGGGCCAGTGGTTGGGAAGTTGGCGGGAGGAAGTAGTCGGTGGAAGAAGGAAGAAGGGAGAAGTAGTCGGAGTTGAGAGTTGGAAGTGAAGGAGAGAGGAGTGAGAGAGTGAAAGTACAGAAAGAAAGTGTAAAGACCTGAAGTAACAATGGAGTGCTGTAACAGGGGTAAGGGACTGTGGAGTAAGGAACCAGGACTCCAGGAACCGTGGGTTACCTGTGGAAGTGTAATACTCCAGGAAACGCGGGACGCCTGTGGAAGTCTGGAACCTAGGCTCACAGGACTCAGCACAAGGCGGGGTGCAGACCCTAGGAAAGCAGGACACTTTATGGTCAACTGTTAAATCTGCCAGGTGAGGGGATCTCCAGAGTGCCTCACCACCCAAAGAGTCTGAAGCATCAGCAGCAAAGAGGGGACCGGGGATTGAACCCCTTAAATAGTCCAGGCTGCCTGCAATAATACCAAGACAGAAAAGGAGGGGATCCCAAAAAGCTCTAGGCCATGGGAGCCCATCACCAACAAGTTTGCACGAAGGACAGCCAACCCAGGTCACAGCTGGCACAGAGAACAAAGGGAGCGGGAACACCTGTAACCGGCACCAGCGGGTCCAGGTACAAAGCCCAAAGTAAAAGGCAAGTTAAAACTGCAATACCAGTGTGGACTGTTTCCTTCTCACCCCCGTACACATACAATGACTGTTTCTTACTACAACCCCCATCATACATTGCTGGGGCATGGCCCTGCTTGCGGAGGGCCCAAAACACCTAAGCTACACTACTCCACCAGCCTCCAGAGGGACCCTGCAGCGGCGGCTTCAATAACCTAGCCACACAGCAAGTGGCGTAGTCGAAAAACTTTTCTTTTCTTTTCTTTTATTTTTCACCCCCTTTATATCAGACCAACCCCCAGGGTCATGGAATCGGGGATCGGCCGCGACCACGACTATCCCCCCTACGCACCACGTGCCCTGGACCAAGTACCCCACAGCCCTGGGGCGTCACACCGGAGCATCTTATAAACCGAAAAATATGGTATATTCTATGTTTTTAACTGTGTACTAATAAAGTGTATTATGTTTTATGTTGATATTTGGTCATAGTCATGCTTTCATTAGTGGGTTACTTGTTTTACATGAAATGCTGGATAGGATTTTTTTTCTGGACTACATAGGTGTTATTGCTGCTGTAACATGCTGTGTAACTTTCCATTTTGTTGACCCATGCTTAGGTGATCGATGGGGGCCCAGAGATTGACTGACCACAAAGTGATTGCGTATTCTACTGCTATGCCGTCACTTCTGATAGGGGTCTTCTTATGATGGATTTACATTGGCCATCATTTTGAAACTTGAAAAAAGGGGCATGTTCATACAAAAACCGCCTGCAAAAAACTGCTCTGAAAATGCTTAGAAATTCTATGTATAAACAATTTGCTGTAAATATGGTTGGTCTTTAAAGGGAACCCGTTACTAGATTTGTTTCCTATAAGCTGTGGCCACCACCAGTAAGAACTTATACACAGCATTTTAGAATACTGTATATAAGTAACGTAAAAAATACTTTTATTATACTCACCTGTGGGGCGGTCAGGTCCGTTGAGCGTTGCTGGTCTCGGTCCAGCACCTGCTATCTTCTTGCAATCGCTGTCCTCCTTCACTGCTCCGTGTGGATGATGCGTCGTATGTCAGCCACACAAAGGCCTCCATTACGCCCCTGTGCATACGCACTTCTTTGTGCCCTGGTGAGGGCAGAGCAAAGTATTGTAGTGCGCATGCGTGGGCGTTCTTCGACCTTCCCTTACAGTACTTTGCTCTGCCCTAAGCAGTGAAGAGAAAAGCGTGCATGCGCAGGTGCACAATGGATGCCTCTGTGTGGATGACGTATGATGAGTCATCCACACAGAGCAGGGAAAGAGGATGGCGATCGTAAGAAGAGAGGAGGCGTCGGACCGAGACCAGCGATGCTCATCAGACCAGACCTGACCACCACACTGGTGAGTATAATAAAGGTCATTTTTATGCTATACAGAGCAGCTTGGGCTCTTATATACAGTATTCCAGAATGTTGTATATAAGTTCTTACTGGTGTTCTTTTTCAGCGCTTTTGCTACGGTTTTCAGCCTAGTGACAGGTGGACACGCAGATACCCTGGATCGGCGGGTCTATGGGTTAATAAAATACCCGCTTCCGGTCCGCAATTGATCTAGGGTATCTGGCTGGCACTTAAAAATGGTGGTGGGGATAGGGGGATTAGAACAGACGCAGTATATTTACCAAATCACTAGCGTGGCTGTATGCTCCCGCGGCTCCTCCACTTTCCCGGTCATTACCTTCATTACATATTCACTGCTTTCATCTGTGATTGGTTGCAGTCAGACGCGCCCCTAGCCTGCGTCACGTCTGACTGCAACCAATCACAGACCTAGTCTACGGGTCTATTGTACAGAGAATGAATGAGCCGCGCATTCAGCAGTGACCTCACTCAGGCTATTTACGGTCACAGGTATCGCCAACTGTGACCGCAAATCACCTGAGTGAAGTGACCGCTGATCGTGCAGCTCATTCATTCTCTGGAGCTCACAGTGTGCAGGCTTGTTCTATAGTCGCTGTGATCTTCAGATGTAGCAGAGCTGAATCGTCGTGGGACCTCGTGTGGATTACGTCGGACCTGCAGGCGTGATTATAGGGTTAATAAACTAGTGAAAGAGGGTGTTTTTTGTATTTTATTTCAAATAAAGGATTTTGTGTTTGTGATTATTTCTTTTCACTTATTACAGATTAGTGATGGGGGGGTGTTTCATAGATGCCTGCCATTAACAAACTAGGGCTTAGTTGCAGCTGTGGGCTGAGATTAACCCCTGATATTACCCCAATTGCCACCGCACTAGGGCCATTCGGGAAGAGCCAGGTAAAGTGCTGGAATTGTCGCATCTAATAAATACGACAATCATGGGCACCTGCAGGCTGATCTATTTAGGCTGGGTCTCTACAGCCAGAGAATACCAGCCCCCAGCTATGGGCTTTATCTTGACTCGGTGTCAAAATTGGGGGGCTTTTTTTTAATAATTTATTTAAATAATTAAGAAACAGCATGGGGTTCCTTTTATTTTGCTACATAGCCAAGATAACCAGACAGCTGGGGCTGCAGCCTGTAGCAGTGGGCTTTATTTGTGCTGGGTATCATAATATGGGGGGACCCTACATCATTTTTTTAATTTTATTTATTTATTTTTTTACTGTACGATAGACTCGCAGACCAGGTCTGTGATTCGTTGCTATTTGCTATGTTTTTTTCAGCTGGCAGCTATACACACTTGTAGGATGTGCGTGTCAGTTATTTTAAATATTTGTTGTGATTCATTGCAGTCAGACGCTGTCACACAGGCTGGGTTGCGCATCTGACTGCAACCAATCACAAACGCCAGTGCACTGGGAAAGCAGTGAATATACATGAGGCTAATGAGCGGCCATGGAAATAGGAGGGATCGTGGGAGCAGGTACGGTTGGGCCTAGAATGTATGGGCTCCTTCCAGGTTAGTTGGCATGACCAGCTGGATTAGTCTTAAACAGAGGTTTAAGTTTACAAAATAGGAATGAAAAGGAGCAATTCCAGAAATCACCTAACATAATGGATATTTTTGACCCCCTGAAAATGACACTGTGTTCACATATACTAAGGGGTCTAGATTTAAAGGGGTGGTTCACCCATTTTTTTTAATTTTCTATATGAGTGTAACTTACCATTTTAGGTGTTATCTTCATTGGCCTCTATTTGCACTTCTGGCACTGAGCGGCGCTATCCTGCACGCTCAGTGCCGGTCACATGACCCCCTGGTGCTGCGGCCGCTAGTATCCTCCTACGTCCCGTCAAGTTTCGGGCTCTCAAACTGGACGGGTACGTCAGAGGATGCTGGCACCACTCACCGTGATTGACAGGGCTGTGGGCAGTGACTACCGCATGTCACAGCCCAGCATCAAGGGGAGGATCCGGAGGGCGCCAGTGTGGAGGGGTGAAGAGGGCTGAGCGTCCGGCAGATTGGTGACACACGGGGCGCCAGTGTGGAGTACAGGAAGGGGGGTTCTTCAGCTGAAACCCCCTCTGTCACGTAATTATCTGATCTCCACCCGCCCGCTCTGCTCCGATGTCAGGAGAGCGGGTGGTGTGATCATATACACCCACCAGCATTACAGGATGCAGCAAGACACTGACAAGCTGGTGACATGCAGCACTGCATGTGTCAGAGCAGAGCATGTCACCACTCTGCTCTGTCACCTGTCCTGCTGCATGGGACCAACTGTCTCCACTCTGTCACCTGCACCACAAGTCACAGAGTGAAGCAAGTTGGTGACAGAGCACCTCTCTCCCCCTCTATTCTCCCCCCTCTCTTCTTTCCCCCTCTTCTCTCACCCCCCTCTCTTCTCCCCCCTCTTTTCTCTCCCCCCCTCTCTTTCCCCCCTGCCCCCCTCTTCTCTCCCCCCCTTTTTACTCACACTCTATTTTCCCTCGCTCTTTCTCTCTCTTTTCCCTCGCTCTCTCTTTTCCCTCGCTCTCTCTCTTTTCCCTTGCTCTCTTTCTCTTTTTCCTCGCTCTCTCTCTTTTCCCTTGCTCTCTCTCTTTTCCCTCGCTCTCTTTTCCCTCACTCTCTCTCTTTTCCCTCACTCGTTCTCTTTTCCCTCACTCTCTTTTCCCTCGCTCTCTCTCTTTTCCCTCACTCTCTCTCTTTTCCCTCACTCTCTCTCTTTTCCCTCACTCTCTCTCTTTTCCCTCGCTCTCGTTCTCTTTTCCCTCGCTCCCCTCTCTTTTCCCTCTCTCTCTCTTCCCTCGCTCTCTCTCTCTTTTCCCTCGCTCTCCCTCTCTCTTTTCCCTCACTCTCTCTTTTCCCTCGCTCTCTTTCTCTCTCTTTTCCCTCGCTCTCTCTCTCTTCCCTCATTCTCTCTCTTTTCCCTCGCTCTCTCTCTTTTCCCTCACTCTCTCTTTTCCCTCGCTGTCTCTCTTTTCCCTCGCTCTCTCTCTTTTCTCTCGCTCTCTCTTTTCCCTCGCTCTCTTTCTCTTTTCCCTCGCTCTCTTTTCCCTTGCTCTCTCTTTTCCCTCGCTCTCTCTCTCTTTTCCCTCGCTCTCTCTTTTCCCTCGCTCTCTCTTTTCCCTCTCTCTCTCTCTTTTCCCTCTATCTCTCTCTTTTCCCTCGCTCTCTTTTTCCCTCACTCTCTCTCTTTTCCCTCGCTCTCTTTCTCTCTCTTTTCCCTCGCTCTCTCTCTTTTCCCTCGCTCTCTCTTTTCCCTCGCTCTCTCTCTTTTCCCTCGCTCTCTCTCTTTTCCCTCGCTCTCTCTTCCCTTGCTAACTCTCTTTTCCCTCGCGCTCTCTCTCTTTTCCCTCGCTCTCTCTCTTTTCCCTCGCTCTCTCTTTTCCCTCGCTCTCTCTCTTTTCCCTCTATCTCTCTCTTTTCCCTCGCATTCTCTCTCTCTCTTTTCCCTCACGCTCTCTCTCTTTTCCCTCACGCTCTCTCTCTCTTTTCCCTCGCTCTCTTTTTCCCTCACTCTCTCTCTTTTCCCTCGCTCTCTTTCTCTTTCTTTTCCCTTGCTCTCTATCTTTTCCCTCGCTCTCTCTTTTCCCTCGCTCTCTCTCTTTTCCCTCGCTCTCTCTCTCTTTTCCCTCGCTCTCTCTTTTCCCTCGCTCTCTCTCTTCCCTCGCGCTCTCTTTTCCCTCGTACTCTCTCTCTCTTTTCCCTCGTACTCTCTCTCTCTTTTCCCTCGCTCTTTTTCCCTCGCTCTCTCTTTTCCCTTTCTCTCTCTCTCTTTTCCCTCGCTCTCTTTCTCTCTCTTTTCCCTCGCTCTCTCTCTCTTTTTCCTCGCTCTCTCTTCCCTCGCTCTCTTTTCCCTCGCGCTCTCTCTCTCTTTTCCCTCGCGCTCGCTCTCTCTCTTTTTCCTCGCTCTCTCTCTTTTCCGTCGCTCTCTCTCTTTTCCCTCGCTCTCTCTTTTCCCTTTCTCTCTCTCTCTCTTTTCCCTCGCTCTCTTTCTCTCTCTTTTCCCTCGCTCTCTCTCTTTTCCCTTGCTCTCTCTTTTCCCTCGCTCTCTCTTTTCCCTCGCTCTCTTTTCCCTCGCTCTCTGTTTTCCCTCGCTCTCTCTCTCTTTTCCCTTGCTCTCTCTCTCTTTTCCCTCTCTCTCTCTCTCTTCCTCGCTCTCTCTCTTCCTCCGTCTCTCTGTTTTCCCTCGCTCTCTCTCTCTTTTCTCTCGCTCTCTCCTGGCATGGTCAGTACAGAAATCTCTCGATCGTAGAGGGGTGAGAGAGAGTAATAAACATGGAGTCCCTAATGTGTCTGTGTATTTATTTCTAATAAAATATTTTTCTCTGTGTGATTTTTATTTTTTTTTTTAACCCTTTATTGGACATTTTTAATGGCCTGGTCAAACTTGGCTTGACATTATGAATCTCATGCTTTATACGAGCTGGTAAAACATAACTGGTATTAACCCCTTATTACCCAGCGTGCCACCTGGCACCAGGGCCACTGGAATAGTTGGATACAGCACTAGAAGATGGCGCTTCTATGAAAGCGCCATTTTCTGGGGTGGCTATGGAATGCAATTTGCAGCGGGGGGGGGGCTAGAAAGCTTAGGCCACCCTGCGCTACAGATTCCAATCCCCAGCTGCCTAGTTGTACCTGGCTGGACACAAAAAAATGAGCGAAGCCCACGTCATTTTTTTTTTTTTTTTTTAAATTATTTCATGAAATTCATGAAATCATTTTAAAAAAAAGGGCTTCCCTATATTTTTGGTTCCCAGCCGGGTACAAATAGGCAGCTGGGGGTTGGGGGCAGCCTGTAGCTGCCTGCTGCACCTGGCTAGGGTACAAAAAATATGGCAAAGCTCACGTCATTTTTTTTTTTTTAAGTTTTTAGGCAAAAACCTTTAAAAAAAAAAAAAAAGGCTTCCCTGGATTTTCCATTGCCAGTGAAGGTAACACCAAGCAGCGGGCGTTAGCAGCTAGTAGCTGCTTGGGTTACCCTTACCGATAGAAAATGCAGCGGGAGCCCACACTGGTTTTTTTTACCCCCTAACCCTAGGGTTAGGGTTATGTGGGGTTTTTTTTTAAATCGTCATGGGCTTTGCCCATCGAGCACCAGAGCATTTTACTGCTCACTCATGCCTACTCCTGGCCACAGCGCCAGCAGAACAAGTAATCAATGACTCCAGTGTTGGCCGATTACTTGTTCTGTGTCCCCCTGCATCCATCGCAGCGTGTGCGGGCTGTGAGGTCACCGGAGTTCAGTCCAGCACTGGAATCAGCTGATCTGAACTCCAGTCCGCACACGCTGCGATAGATGCAGCGGGACACAGAACA
This sequence comes from Anomaloglossus baeobatrachus, assembly GCF_048569485.1. Lineage (NCBI taxonomy): Eukaryota > Metazoa > Chordata > Amphibia > Anura > Aromobatidae > Anomaloglossus > Anomaloglossus baeobatrachus. Next base: position 301,267,658 of record NC_134355.1, on the reverse strand, counting down.
AGTAAGGCCTAAGCCACTCGGCGAGAAAATCGGTGCGAGTGGAGTGCGATAAAACATTGCATTCCATTCGGACCAATATTAGCCTGTGTATCAGCGCACATGAGCGATTATTTTCTCAGCCCTAATCGGACCGAGAAAACAATCGCAGCATGCTGCAATTGTAATGCAAGACTCTTTCTCTCGCACGCATTCAAGTGTATGGGGCGAGAGAAAAATCACACTGCACTTGCGGTACATCGGTGTACCGTGAGTGCAGAGCAAGAATCGCAATAGCTGACTACGGAGGAGAGAGGGAGATAAATCCCTCCCACCCCTCCTCAGTGCCGGACCGCCCCCCGCAGCTGAGGTCTGCTCGCACAGTCGGACCTCAGTTGCAGGGACACACGCATGACACTCGGCTCTGCTGTACTGCCAACGTGAGCCGAGAGTCATGAGAGGGGATCGCAGTAATCCCCGTGTGGCCCCAGCCTGATCGGCTGACACTGGAGTCTGCTGATCTGAACTCCTGTACACACAGCTCGCACATGGTCACATGTGATCGGCAGCAGACAGTGACTGCTGTTAACCTACATCCAGCTGACTCCAGTGCCGGCCGATAAATTCTGTGTCCCGCTGCAGAAGGATCCGGTAAAATAACAGTTGCATGTGTTGCACATTTAATCCACAGGATCCGGTCATATGCGGTTTGCGTTTTTTTGCCTACAGGCAAAAAAACGCTGATGTGAAAGTAGCCTGCAAAATACATGCCACACGGATGATACGGATGACACACAGACTAGGCAAGAGGGAAAAAAGCAATCTCATTACCCCTTCATTTTTTTTTCCCCAATTATTTTTTTCACATGTTGCGCCGGCTAATAATCATAATTTCTGTACACACACACGCACATATATATATATATATATATATATACACACACACACAGCCGCTTTCTTCCCCTGGTTGTGCCTAGAGCTGGGAGCTTCGGCTGTCTCTGCTGTGATTGCTCTCAGTGCATCCACAGGGAAGAGGCAGGGAGGAGTCCTGGGGTGGAGAGGAGAGCTGAGTGGGTGTGTTAGACACAGCCCTAGAGCCACAAAGAATTATGGGAGTTGTAGTAACTGAACCCAGGAAGTCAAATGAGAGATTAACCACATCAGAGCTGGAACCAGCAATGAGGATGTGCTGCTAGAACACAATAAAAGGTAATATTGCTGAAAAAAACATAATAAATGTGTGGAGAGGCACATATTAGCAAGATTTATGAAAAAAAAATCAGTTTTGGTAACTGGACAACGCCTTTAAGGTCAGAATGGATGTCTGTAGCACCACCTCTTATCTCAGTAATGGGGAAGTCTTCACTGAATACAGGTTTTACCTCAGAATTGAGCATTTTGATAATGACTCCAATTCTGGCAGAGAAAGAAGCAGATTTGTCTGATAAGATCTATTACAAAGTTGCTTATTTTTATGTGTATTATTGATTTGTAAAATTAAAACGACAATTACGCTTAAATAGAAACTAAAAGAAAATATGTCTGTTGCCCATAGCAGCCACTCAGCATAGCTTTCATGTTGTGCAACTCAGGTAAAGTGAAAGCTGCTTGCTGATTGGTTGCTATGGGGAAATAGAGACAGTTGTGATAAATCTATCTCAGTAGGTTTCAACCCAACAAAGCTCCTATATCTAGCATGTGCCCTGGTCTTATATGTGCATTCATGTACATGAGGCCAATAGTCATTATAATAGCCTCTATACCTCGGTTGCCGCGAACAAGCCGCCGAGCAGCGCATGCTCAGTTACATTCTGCTGGACCGCTGGTTTCCCTGCTCCGTAGAGCCCCAGTTTCAGCTGTTTCATTGGACAGCATCACTCCTGCTAGAAGTCCATCTGTCCAATCACTTGCAGCGTCGCTCTAGGCCCTCCCCCCACCTGTGCCTCCACGTGAGGTTGTACAAGTTATAGAAGGCGGAGCCTTGGCTCAGACTTTCTCTTCTCTCTCTCCAGTGTCAGTTCGTTGCGTCATCAGAAAAGGGCGTGTACATGGGGTGGATGGTCGCGGAGGTGTAGAGTTCGCGCAGGCGCACACCGCTCTTCTAGTTCACTCATTCTCTGGCGGACATTGTGTTTACTTCTTGTCGGACACCGGGATAATGAAGCAGAACTCCAACGTGCCGGCCTTCCTGAGCAAGCTGTGGACCCTGGTGGAGGACGCCGACGCCAACGAGTTTATAACGTGGAGCCAGGTAACGCCGCGTGCGCGGAGGTGGCACGGCTACCATCTTGTGGCAGAGGCCCTGTCATGTTGGCACCTCCCAGGCCCCGGGTAATGTCTCCTGTGCGATCACCATGGCCATATACAGGCACCAGGCCTCAGCCCACAAGCCTACACGTGTATGATGCTGAGCCCCCACAGATCATGAGAGAGGCCTGGATTATGGGAGTGCTGGGGATCCTCATCAGACACCTGGCACCCACTGTGCTGTGCCCATTCACCATCCCCTGCTGCCCATCTTCACAGAACACCTGTAGCACCTCTTAAAGGGGCTGTCCAGCAGAAACAAAGTACTAGCCATCCACGGGATCAGTGACAACTTATTGATCAGTGGAGTCTGATCGCTGGGGCCTGGACCAATCAGCAGATGGGAAACGTTAATCCCCTTTACAAAATAGTGTGGCAGGTTGGATGTCCATCCCTCGCTCCATGTATTCTCTATGAGGCTGGCCGAAATAGGATGCAGCACTCCATAGCCTCGTAGGGCACAATGGAGTGGTGGACGGGCATGCTCCGAGGGGTGCGGTGAGCCAACTCTTACTGATCTGTAAGGCTAGGTTCACATTTCCATCAATTTTTATCAGGCACAATCCGTGTCTCTGGTAAACAACGGAATCCGTTTGGCGGATTCCGTTGTTCCCGTATACTTGTATGAGCGGCGGATTGTGACTGATGACGCTGCGTTGCATCCTTCGCCCGACTGATCAGTCATGAAACAACTGACCGTCGGGCGGCAGGAACGCAGCATGTAGCGTTTTTTGAGCAGCGGAATACTTATAATTCCGCTGCGCATGCTCTCTCGGTGGCCGAGCGATCAGCTGATCGGCCGGCTTCTGTGAGCGATCGGCCGGCTTCCGTGAGCGATCGGCTGATCGCTCTCTCTCTCTCTCTGTCTCACGTTTTACAACGGAATCCGACAATGAATTCTATTCTTGTCATCCGTTGTACAACGCATCAGTCACAAGCGTCAATAATAATAATATAATAATATTTATTCATTTTTATAGCGCTGTTAATTCCACATTGCTTTACATACAACAGCGTCCCCATTGGGGCTCACAATCTAGGTTCCCTGTGAGTATGTTTTTGGAGTGTGGGAGGAAACCCACGCAAACACAGGGAGAACATACAAACTTGCAGATGGTTTTTTTTTTTGTGGGATTTGAACTCAAGCAACGCATGTGACTGATGCAAAACAACGGAAATGTGAACCTAGCCTAAGGCATCACCTAACTTGTGGATGGGTGGTGACCTCACCGGACAACTCCTTTTATGGTAGTCCGGTGTTTTGTCTGGTGAGTGGCATTCTGGGTGGGGTTGCCTTTATGCCAGGCAATGGGCAGCATTCCACATTAGGTTGTTTTTTTATGGCGGATTTTGTACAGATTTCACCTTCTACAATGAAAGGCTTAAAACCCAAGAGATTGAAAAGTCCACCATGCACTTATATATCAGTCTGTTATATTTCCTCTATATGTGGATGTAGTGTTAAAAAAAAAAAGACAACCCATCCATGTGAATTGTACCGTAAGCGTTGTTAGAGCCACGCTGCACATCCCTCTCGGTCCTGTCCCACATTAGTGGAGGCCGGCTGAACCCCAGAGATGTAGCTCAACCGCAGGGGTAAGAGAAAGGGGCTCTGACGGATGCGACACCATCTGGTGAACGCAGCAATCCAATTGAAAAGCAGGAAGGTAATATCCGGCACAACCGTACGGTAATAACATCCAAAGCAGGAGAATCCATGTTAAAAGCAGATGCGTTTCAGGCAAAGTATGCCCTTACTCATAACATGCCTTACTCATTGCCTCTTATGAGTAATGCACACTTTGCCTGAAACGCGTCAGCACTTAACATGGATTTGCCTCCTTTTTTAAAATTCTGAAATAAATTTTGAATTGTTATTGTATGGTTGTGTCGATATTACCTTTCTGCTTTTCAGTTAAACCCCAGAGATGTTTAATGGTAGGCCTCCTGAAAGTATCCATGCTGGGCTATTATGGCATGGGTAAACAAACACCAGGGAAATGCTAATAAATATGGACATAGTGTGTGTATATTTAAACCTGCAACCATGTGGTGCACATAAGAATTCACTATAGAGATGGTATGATAGATGGCGGAAGAAATTGTTCAGTCTGTAGAATGTAAGTGAAGGAGAGAAGGGAAAACAGACCATAAAAACCCAGAAAAATGTATAGTGGATGTATGATCACAAATTGACCATAGGAAAACACACCCAGGAAAATATACAACCTAAATCATTGGGGGGTTGAGTACATATCAAAGTGCAATTTCACAAATGGTAAATAATGCTATACAGTACTAGGCCACGTGCACACACTGAGTATTTGGGGAGTATTTTACCCCAATATTTCTAAGGGTATGTGCACACGCTGTGTTTTTAGGTTTGACAACAAAACTGCGCCCAATGGCAGACTTTGACACTGTAAACACTGCGTTTGAGGGAAAAAAAGCATGCGTTTGTGCCAGGTTTTCGTTAATGCGTTTTTTTTTTTTAAAGGAGAAAAAAAATGAGAGAAAGAATAGATAGATTGAACATATAAAATATATAATATGAAAATAACAGAATAGCTCCATAGAGGGCCAGCTGTGTTTTTTGTTTTTTGTTTTTTTTTAATTTTGGGGGTAAGAAAAATGACATGGGGTCCCCCTGTTTTTCACATCCATCACAGGAACAGCCGCAGGCTGCAACCCTCAGCTGTCGGCTGTACCCTGGCTGGTTATGAAAAATAGAGGGGATCACGCTTTTTTTAATTTTTTTTTTTTTAATTATTTGAATGTTTTTTTTTTATTTTTTAAATGACGTGGGGTCCCCCCCGATTTTTCTAAAATCAGCAAAGGAGCAGCAGACAACTCGGGGCTGATATTATTAGGGTGGGAAGGGCCATCATTATTTGGCCCTTTCCAGCCTAACAATAGCAGCCCACAGCCGCCCCAACCATAAGATGCGCCAATTCTGGCGCTGGATCCGGCTCTGCTTGTTGCCCTGGTGTGGTAATAAGGAGTTAATAACAGCCCACAGCTGCTACTAAGCCCTAGATTAGTGATGGCATGCGTCTGAGACATCCCCTCTTCACTAATCTGTAAGTGAACGTAAATAAACACAAACTCTCAAAAAATCTTTTATTTGAAATAAAAGATTTTTCAGAAAAGCCCCCTCTTTCACCACTTTATTAACCTCCAAAACACCCCTCCAGGTCCGACGTAATGCACATGAACTCCCACGGCGCTTCCAGCACTGCTACATCTGACACGCTCAGCAAGCGTCATAGAACAAGACTGCATGCTGTGAGCTCCACGCAGCAACTGAAGTGAGTCGTGCTATCAGCGGTGACGTCACTCAGGTTAGCCGCTGCCACAGCTGAAATGCTCCACCTGTGACAGCAAATCACCCGAGTGACTCAAGTGAGCTGCGCGACCAGTGGTGCCGTCACTCAGGTGATTTCTGATTACAAGTGAGTCTTCCATCTGTGACCGCAACTCAGACCACGGCTGAAGTGAGCCACAAGTGGAGGACTTACCTGAGTGATTTTACTGCTGATGGCACGGCTCACTTCAGTCACGGCCTGACCCTCACATTGGTGAACACGAGACATCACTGCCACGACACACGCTGTACTGCGCGGCCCGCATCTGTGACGTCAGGGGAATCACCCGAGTTCATTCTAATCACACAGCTCTGTCTGCACTCACAACTGCCAGTCATTTTCTAGGACTCTCGCTGTGACAGGACAGAGATGTAGCAGATCTGAATTGTGGTGGTACCTTGTGTGGATTACTTCAGACCTGGAGGCGTGTTTGGGGGTAATAAATAAAGGATTTTTTTGGCTTTGTGGTTATATACTTTCATTTACAGATTAGTATTGTGGGGTGTCATAGACTATTGCCATCACTAATCTAGGGCTTAGTGGCATCTATGGGCTGCCATTAACCCCTTATTGCCACCACACCAGGGTAATCGGGATGAGCCGGGTAAAGTCCAGGGACTGTCGCATCTAATGCATGCGGCAATTCCGGGCAGCTGCTGGCTGATATTTTTAGGCTGGGGGGCTCCCAATAACGTGGATCTCCCCAGCCTGAGAATACCAGCCCACAGCTGTGATGCGTTATCGTGGCTGTTGTCAAAATTTGGGGGACTGCACGCCAATTTTTTTTTTTAAATATTTATTTTCCTATACGATATAGACCCACCCACCGGCGGTTGTGATTGGTTGCAGTCAGACAGCTGTCACTCAACGTGGGGGCAAGTCTGACGGCAACCAATCACAGACGGGGCAAGCAGTGAATATGTATGAGCATAATGAGCGGTGCAGTGATTATGTAATGAGGCTAATGAGTGGGTCGGGAAGGGAGAGACAGATTTTCACTCCCACTGTTTTTTATTCTTTTTTTTTTTTTTTTTATACTGGAACAAACTGCATGACAAGGACACCGGTACATCCATACAAAACGCAACCCATTTTGTTACCATGCGTTTTGCCATCCATTTTTCATCCCCTCATTGAGTTCTATGGGTGACAAAACGTGACCAAAACACAAAAAGAATTGACCTGCTGCTTTTTTTTTTTTTTTTGTCAAAAATTTTGACAAATGAAACGCTGACAAAATAACGCAACGTACGCACATAGCCTAAGACCATGTGCACACGGTGAGTATTTGGTGAGTTTTTACCTCAGTATTTGTAAGGCCACATGCACACGGTGAGTATTTGGTGAGTTTTTACCTCAGTATTTGTAACCAAAACCAGGAGTGGGTGATAAATACAGAAGTGATGACTTGTTTCTATTATACTTTTTCTCTGATTGTAGCCAAAACCAGGAGTGGAACAAATACTGAGGTAAAAACGCACCAAATCCTCAATGTGTACACATGGCCCAACATGAATAATGTAGTCTAGAATATGTTTTCTATTAGATCCACGAAGGTGTAGCAAGGTATTAGTGCTCAGATCAAGTAAAATAGCCTAAAGGGTGCTTTACACGCTGCGATAGCTAGCGATGTCATGCACGATAGCACCCGCCCCCGTTGTTCGTGCGAATTTTGGTGATCGCTGCCGTAGCGAACATTATCGCTACGGCAGCGTTACACGCACATACCTTTTCAACGACGTCGCTGTGACCGCCGAACAATCCCTCCTTCAAGGGGGAGGTGCGTTCAGCGTCATAGTGACATCACTGCGGCGTCACTAAGCGGCCGCCCAATAGCAGAGGAGGGGCCCACCTCCTTCCTTCCTCATTGCCGGTGGACGCAGGTAAGGAGATGTTCGTCGCTCCTGCGGTGTCACACATAGCGATGTGTGATGCCGCAGGATCGACGAACAACCTCGCTACTGACCAGACAACGATTTTTGGTAAATGAACGACTTGTCACAGACCAACGATTTTTAACTCTTTTGCAATCGTTTAAGGTCGCTCCTTGGTGTCACATGCTGCGATGTCGCTAACGACACCAGATGTGCGTCACAAACACCGTGACCCCGACGATATATCGTTAGCGATGTCGCAGCGTGTAAAGCACCCTTAAGGCTCTATTTACTGCCGGCTGTCAGAGTAATTAAAGACTCCCACTCCTGAGTGGCGTCCACACCAAGGCACGATTCAGCAGTCGCCATTCTCCGGAACGTGCTTTAATTTCTGTCTTTTAAGTAGGTGATGCCTAGGATATGCCATTACTTAAAATAAATCTGTTACCAGGTCTTTGCCACCTAATCTGAGAGCAGCATAATCTTGAGACAGACCCTGATTCCATTTTTGTCACTTACGGGGCTGCTTGCTGATAATTTATTTGTTCACCTGTTTCCATTTCCTCCTCCATGTTAAGTGCTCCTCTGTATAAACCCACCTCAACTTTCTGCTTACGCACAGTGTGCGCAGAAAGTTGCCAATCAGTGGAGGGAGTGCAGATAACAGCTGAAGGCCATCTTGGTAAAGAAGACTTGACTGCCAGCTCACTTACCCATTAGATCAGTTGAATAGTACATGCCAGGGAAGAAAGGAGTAGTGGGAGAGGCACAGTCACACACTGTTTAGTACGTATTTCTCACCCCATTGCTGGATTCGCAACTACAATGCTCAGTACTGATGCTGCTTTTGAACATATGCTACTTATACATTAGGGATTGTTTCTGTGTATTGTATATGAGACGATATAGCAACTAATCTCATTTACTATCTCAAACAACTGAAAGCAAATAGAGCTTGCAAATGGAAAAGCTAGAGAAAAATGCTGATTACAGAGAAGAGTGATTGATTCTATATGTAATTTCAGGTGCTCAGGTACCTCACATCCTACCTAACACTTTCCCTTTGGCCTTGACTGATGCTTCACTGTTCTGAAACATTTTTAAGGGAATTTGTTAGTACGATCAATCCTCCTAAGCTGTCTATATGGGCGTGCAAGTCATAGAAAATTGAATGAAATAAAATATCTGTGATCTGATGTCTTATTCCAGAGAAATCAACGTTTTTCTTATACGTAAATGTGCCCTTTAGTTCTATGTGCCAGACATGGATCTCCCTTAGAATCTTACCAGTGTGAGACATGTAATAACTGACAGTCTGCTCTCATAATAGAGTACAGCAACAAAGATCACTTGTGCTGCACTGATATCATTACAAAGCTGTGTGATAATGAGAGCAGACTGTCAGTCATTACATGTCACACTGGTAATGCCCCTTTTATTTAAAATAAGCTCTAGAGGCAGATTCTCAGGGAGATTAGTGTCTTACCCATATAAATGGTTCAGAAGGGTTGATCCTACTGACAGATTCCCTTTCACTGGCAAACACCATTACACATTGGAATGATATAGTTGTCAACCAGGGCCAAGGGGGCACATTAGTTAGGACTTGCTGAGAACTGTCCTTGACACTTTGGTCCAACCAGAAGGGCCCCTGCCATGCTTTGGACCAACCTTGAGGTACCTGACAGGTTCCCTTTAATGGATGTTGTACATGACACCTTGATCTCATTTGATAGTGAATTTCAGATTGTCAATTGCATCACTTACAATTACACGGTCTTAGGCTATGTGCGCACGTCGCGTAAAAACATGCAGTTACGCTGCGCTTTGTAGCGCAGCGTAACTGCATGCGTCCTGCGTCCCCTGCACAGTCTATGGAGACTGTGCAGGGGCCGTGCGCACGTGGCGTTTAAGAGCGCAGCGCTTCGGCTACTGCCGAAGCGCTGCGCAAAAAGTGACATGTCACTTCTTTCCTGCGCTTTGCCGGCAGCTCCTGCTCTGTCTATGGCAGGAGCTGCAGGCAGAGCGCATGGAATCGGCGCTCACTACGGACATTTCTGCAGCGATCTAAAGCGCACATGTGCTCTTCAGATCGCTGCAGAAATTTCTGCAGGGCTTGTACGCAACGTGCGCACATAGCCTAACCTTCAGCAAATTACTCCAATGTGCTGTCCACGTGTCTCAAACTATGAGATTTAGATTTGGATTCTTTGCTCTAATATTTTTTGTCTTTTATTTCAGAATGGTCAGAGTTTCTTGGTCCTGGATGAACAACGGTTTGCAAAGGAAATCCTGCCCAAGTACTTCAAACACAATAACATGGCCAGCTTTGTGAGACAGCTCAATATGTGTAAGTCTGCGGAAATCCTGGCATGTCATGGGTTATGGTCTGACATTGTCAAGGGAGGAATTTGGGTGAAGACTGCTAATGGAGTCTTCCTTTGGGATATCAGAGCAGAGACTGTGCCGTATTAGCTGTATACCAGTGCCGATATATCAATGTATCAGACAATGAATACATAAGACATGTTCTCCTTGAGCCAGCATCACCAACTGAGCTCTTGTATTCTAAAGGTCCAGTCACACTAAGCAACTTACCAGCGATCCCAACAACGATAGGGATCGCTGGTAAGTTGCTAGGAGGTTGCTGGTGAGATGTCACACTGCGACGCTCCAGCGATCCCACCAGCAACCTGACCTGGCAGGGATCGCTGGAGCGTCGCTACACGAGTTGCTGGTGAGCTCACCAGCAACCAGTGACCAGCCCCCAGCGCCACGTGGAAGATGCTGCGCTTGGTAACTAAGGTAAATATCAGGTAACCAACCCGATATTTACCTTGGTTACCAGCGCACGGAGCTACACGTGCAGAGAGCAGGGAGCAGCGCACACTGAGCGCTGGCTCCCTGCTCTCCTAGTTACAGCACACATCGGGTTAATTACCCGATGTGTACTGCAGCTAAATGTGCACAGAGCAGGGAGCAGCGCACAATGCTTAGCGCTGGCTCCCTGCTCTCCTAGCTACAGCACACATCGGGTTAATTAACCCGATGTGTCCTGCAGCTACATGTGCACAGAGCAGGAGCCGGCACTGACAGTGAAAGCGGCGGAGGCTGGTAACAAAGGTAAATATCGGGTAACCAAGGACAGGGCTTCTTGGTTACCCGATGTTTACTGTGGTTACCAGTGTCCGCAGAAGTCGTCTCCTGCTGCCTGCACATTTAGTTGTTGCTGTCTCGCTGTCACACACAGCGATCTGTGCTTCACAGCGGGACAGCAACAACTAAAAAATGGCCCAGGACATTCAGCAACAACCAACGACCTCACAGCAGGGGCCAGGTTGTTGCTGGATGTCACACACAGCAACATCGCTAGCAACGTCACAAAAGTTGTTCGTTAGCAGCGATGTTGCTAGCGATGTTGCTTAGTGTGACGGGGCCTTAAGACACCCAATTATACAATCTGCATTTCTAACCTTGAAGCTAGAACAAGGGAGTAAGGAGTATTCAACTCCTTATTTTCTCCCAACATATCTTTGTTCATTAAAACATTCTTTCTGTGTAAACATTACTGATAAGACTTTTGCTCATTATTTGAAAACGTCCATTATTTGTACATCTGTTCACTTATCCTTGGTAACCCCTTCATGACTATACAACTTTTATAGATCTGTGCAATTGCTACATAGACAGATTATTATGCAACTACATCTACATTTCTTCATCGTTCCTTATGGGAGACCCAAACCATGGGTGTATAGCTTCTGCCTCCGGAGGACACACAAAGTACTACACTCAAACATGTAGCTCCTCCCTCCGGGCTATATACACCCCCTGGATGACAATCTAACCAGTTCAATGCTTTGTGTTCAGGAGGTCACACACACATGCATTCTCTGATTTTTTTCATTTTTATTTTTTGATTTTAAAGATTTGGAAGAAAAGCGGGTCCAGTCTGGACTCCCGGCATGTCCCTTCTCACCCCACTGTGTCGGCGGTGCTGTTAAGGTTGACTTTACAAAGCTGGAGCCTTCACATGCCGCGCTCCTTCACATCCTCTGAGAGGCTCTGGGTTGAAGTGGGAGCCGTCACGGTCCTCTCTGCTTGCAGAAGACCGGTCTCCATCCGCAGCCCTGTCTGGTTCCTGCTGGAAGGAGCGTTTAACCCCCCTCAGGGACTGGCCCTGCGTCTCAAAAGCTAAGTATTGAGACGTTTTTCAGGGGTCCCGGGTACTTTTATTAGGGGGAGAGTATGTTTTTTATGTTTACTGTAAATTCCGGCCGGTTCTGGGGGTTTCCCCTGAGAACCGCGCCGAAGGTGCCTGCTCGTCGGCCGCATGTTAAAATCTAGGCCCCGGCTTCTGTTTGGGCCTAGTTTCGGTTTCATCTTCCTCTGCATGTCATTCATGCAGGGGAATAGAGTGGCGCCGCCCACCGGCCATCCAGCAAAGGGGAGGACACTCCTCTCTGAGGAGATGTTTCCCTCCCCTGCATCTCTCCTTAGCCCTCCGGTTTCCCGCTCTTGGGCTAATCTCCGCCCCCCCCTCCTCCTCCCAGCGCCATTTTCTCAGCGTTTATCACACTGATCGGCGCTGGCTGCTGAATCTGCTGCTTTCTTGGAAGGCTGACGCTTTACTGGGGGTCCGAGCTGTGGAATCCGGAGGGCACACAGAGCGGTCGGGTAAGCCACAACCTCTGGTTGTGGGCTTTATTATACACTCTCAGGACATTCTATACGAGTGTATTCTTACTGCAGAGCTTCCACCTCAGCAGCATGTCTGTCACCCGGAGCAAGGCTGCAAACATGTACGCTATATGCACTGCATGTAAGCGCATTCTGCCAGAGCCAAGCACATACCCACATTGTGATGCCTGTGCTAACATGGTTGTGTCTCAGCCTGGAGCCTCCTCAGGGGTCCCTCCGGCTGCTCCGGCCCCGGTGGCTGAACCCCCGGCTTGGGTAGCATCCTTTTCCCAAGCTATTTCCCAGTCTTTTGCCGACTCCATGGGGCAGCTGTCCCGGACACTGCTGACCATGCATCAGCCCTCTTCTCAGGGTGCCTCTGCTGCTCCGAGTTCTGCAGAGCTCTCAGAGCATGTCCTAGGACCCCGTCCCCCTAAACGGAGACGCAGGGACCCTTCTCCTTCCTCGTCCCACGGCTCTGATTCACGAGCCGAGGTGCAGGGCGAGGAGGATTCGTTTACTGTGGGCTCAGACGCTGCCTCTATGTACCCCATTGACGTGTCTGAGGGTGATGCGGATGTTAGTGACTTGATTGCATCCATTAACTCCGTACTGAACCTCAATCCACCAGAGTCAGAGGAACAAGCCTCTCTGGTAGAGATACACCAGTTTACCTCACCTAAGAGAGCTAAGAGTATGTTTTTTAACCACTCCAGTTTTCGGACCACTGTTACCAAGTCCAGGGCCTGTCCTGACAAACGTTTTCCGAAGCGTACTTCTGATGACCGTTTTCCTTTTCCACCAGAGGTGGTTAAGGAATGGGCCCAGTCTCCAAAGGTAGACCCTCCAGTGTCCAGAATCTCAGCCCGCACAGTCGTAGCTGTGGCTGATGGCACTTCTCTTAAGGATCCCACTGACCGCCAGGTTGACCTTCTGGCCAAGTCTGTATATGAGGCGACAGGAGCCTCGTTCTCCCTGTCTTTTGCGGCAGTGTGGGCTCTTAAGGCAGTCTCTGCCTCTCTGGCAGAGATACATTCCCTCACCAGGGACTCTATACCTGAGATGGATGCCTTAACTTCTCAAGCTTCGGCTTTTTCATCCTACGCCATGTCTGCCATCCTGGAGGCTTCTCACCGCACGGCGGTGGCCTCCGCTAACTCCCTCGCGATCCGCAGGATCTTGTGGCTTCGAGAGTGGAAAGCAGACGCTTCCTCTAAGAAGTACCTTGCGGGTCTTCCTTTTGCTGGGTCCCGGCTGTTTGGTGAACAACTGGATGAAATAATTAAGGAAGCTACTGGCGGGAAGAGTACTTCCTTGCCACAAACTAAAACCAGAAAACCTGTCCAGGGCAGGAACCAATCGAGGTTTCGTTCCTTTCGTTCCTCTAACTGGTCATCCTCTAAGCCCTCGACCTCGTCCACTACCGCAGCCAAGGATCGTAAACCCAACTGGCGCGCGAAGCCGCGTCCTCAAAAGACCGGAGGAGCCGCTGCCACTAAGGCAGCCTCCTCTTGACTATCTGGCTGCGCCAGCAACGTCCTTGGTCGGTGGCAGGCTCTCCCACTTTGGCGACGTGTGGTTTCAACACGTCTCCGATCAGTGGGTGCGAGATATCATCTCCCACGGCTACAGGATAGAATTTTCTTCCAGCCCGCCAAACAGATTTTTTCTGTCCACCCCCCCCCTGCTCCAAAGCCGCCGCCTTCTCTCAGGCCGTGGCATCCCTGCAGGCCAACGGTGTAATTGTTCCGGTTCCCGCCCGGGAACGGTTCAGCGGTTTCTACTCAAACCTCTTTCTAGTCCCCAAGAAGGACGGTTCCTTCCGGCCCATCCTGGATCTCAAGCTTCTCAACAAGCATGTTCAGGTGCGGCACTTTCGCATGGAATCTCTGAGATCGGTCATTGCCTCAATGACCCAAGGAGATTTTCTGGCATCCATCGACATCAGAGATGCCTATCTGCATGTGCCTATTGCGGTTTCACACCAGTGTTGGCTACGCTTTGCAATCGGAGAGGAACATTTCCAATTCGTGGCTCTCCCCTTCGGTTTAGCCACGGCCCCTCGAGTATTCACCAAGGTCATGGCAGCAGTGGTTGCGGTTCTGCACCTCCAGGGGTTGGCAGTGATTCCTTACCTGGACGACCTTCTAGTCAAGGCCTCATCCAGTGCAGACTGCCAGCGGAGTGTCTCACTCACTCTCGCCACGCTCGTTCAGTTCGGGTGGCTTGTCAACCTGCCCAAGTCCACTCTGACCCCGACCCAGGTGCTTCTTTACCTAGGGATGCAATTCGAGACTCTGCCGCCACTTGTCAAGTTGCCCTTAGTCAAACAGCAGTCCCTTCGTCTGGCGGTGCGCTCTCTGCTGAGGCACCGCCGTCATTCCATCACACACCTCATGCAGGTGCTAGGTCAGATGGTGGCATCAATGGAAGCGGTTCCCTTTGCCCAGTTCCATCTGCGTCCCCTGCAGCTGGACATTCTCCGCTGTTGGGACAAGCGGATCTCTTCCTTGCACAGGCTGGTGGCTCTGTCGTCACAGACCAGGAGCTCCCTTCAGTGGTGGCTTCGGCCCCTCTCTCTGTCTCAGGGACGCTCCTTCCTGACTCCGTCCTGGGTGATCCTCACCACGGATGCCAGCCTCTCCGGTTGGGGAGCAGTATTTCTCCATCACCGAGCACAGGGCACTTGGACTCCGTCCGAATCAGCCCTCTCGATCAATGTGCTGGAGATCAGAGCTGTGTTTCTAGCTCTCCTAGCCTTTCACCACCTGTTGGCGGGCAGGCACATTCGAGTTCAGTCGGACAACGCGACAGCGGTTGCCTACATCAATCACCAGGGCGGGACTCACAGCCGTCTGGCGATGTTGGAGGTTCAACGAATCCTCCAGTGGACGGAGGACTCAAAGTCCACCATATCTGCAGTCCACATCCCAGGCGTGGAAAACTGGGAGGCCGATTATCTCAGCCGTCAAACCGTGGACAGCGGCGAGTGGGCCCTGCATCCGTCAGTGTTCAGATCAATCTGCCGCAAGTGGGGCACTCCGGAAGTGGATCTAATGGCATCCCGGCACAACAACAAGGTTCCGGTTTACATGGCTCGCTCCCACGATCCTCAGGCCTTCGCAGCGGACGCACTGGTTCAAGATAGGCCAGACGGAACTGAGACCAATGTGTTTCCCCCTCTAGCTCTCTTGCCCAGGGTTCTGCGCAAGATCGGAATGGAGGGCCGTCGAGTCATAATCATTGCTCCGGACTGGCCCAGGCGAGCTTGGTACCCAGACCTGCTGCGTCTGTCCGTAGGGGTGCCGTGGCACCTCCCGGACCGCCCAGACCTTCTCTCTCAAGGTCCGTTCTTCCGCCAGAATTCTGCGGCTCTCAGATTGACGGCGTGGCTCTTGAGTCCTGGATCCTGACGGCTTCAGGCATTCCCTCTGAGGTCATCTCCACTATGACTCAGGCTCGGAAGTCTTCCTCGGCCAAGATTTACCACAGGACTTGGAGGATTTTCCTGTCCTGGTGTCGTTCTTCCGACCATGCTCCTTGGCCGTTCTCCTTGCCGACCATCCTGTCCTTTCTACAGTCCGGTCTACAGGTAGGACTGTCCCTCAATTCCCTCAAGGGACAGGTGTCGGCTCTGTCGGTATTGTTCCAGCGGCGTATCGCCCGACTGGCTCAGGTGCGCACCTTCATGCAGGGCGCATCTCACATCATTCCTCCTTACCGGCGGCCCTTGGATCCCTGGGACCTTAATCTGGTCCTCACGGCCTTACAGAAACCCCCCTTTGAGCCTCTCAGGGAGGTTCCCTTGTTTAGACTTTCACAGAAAGTTGTTTTTCTAGTAGCCATAACTTCTCTCAGGAGAGTTTCTGATTTGGCTGCGCTCTCTTCGGAATCCCCCTTTTTGGTGTTTCACCAAGACAAGGTGGTTCTTCGTCCGACTCCGGACTTTCTCCCTAAGGTGGTGTCTCCTTTCCACCTTAACCAGGACATTTCATTGCCTTCTCTTTGTCCGGCCCCTGTGCATCGCTTTGAGAAGGCGTTGCATTCCTTAGATTTGGTGCGGGCGCTCCGAATCTATGTGTCACGCACCGCCGTTTTTAGGCGGTGCACCTCACTTTTTGTGCTAACCACTGGTCAGCGCAAGGGTCTTGCTGCTTCTAAACCGACCCTAGCTCGTTGGATCAGGTCGGCGATCACCGATGCCTACCAGTGTTCTCAGGTGCCTCCTCCGCCAGGGATTAAGGCGCACTCAACCAGAGCTGTCGGTGCCTCCTGGGCTTTCAGGCACCAGGCTACGGCTCAGCAGGTTTGTCAGGCTGCCACGTGGTCCAGTCTGCACACTTTTTCGAAGCACTACCAAGTGCATGCTCATGCTTCGGCAGATGCGAGCTTGGGCAGATGCATTCTTCAGGCGGCTGTCGCCCATTTGTGAAGTTAGGTTTTGCCTACTTCTCAGTTTGGTTTATTTCCCACCCATGGACTGCTTTGGAACGTCCCATGGTTTGGGTCTCCCATAAGGAACGATGAAGAAGAGAATTTTGTTTACTTACCGTAAATTCTTTTTCTTATAGTTCCGACATGGGAGACCCAGCACCCTCCCTGTTGCCTGTTGGCAGTTTTTTGTTCCGTGTGTTTCACCGGCTGTTGTTAGTAGACAGAGTTCCGGTCTTTCCGAGTTTTACTCTATCTCTACTTATGGGTGGATGTCCTCCTTCAGCTTTTGCACTGAACTGGTTAGATTGTCATCCAGGGGGTGTATATAGCCCGGAGGGAGGAGCTACACTTTTTAGTGTAGTACTTTGTGTGTCTTCCGGAGGCAGAAGCTATACACCCATGGTTTGGGTCTCCCATGTCGGAACTATAAGAAAAAGAATTTACGGTAAGTAAACAAAATTCTCTTTTTTGATTGTTTGCATACACAGATATTCTTATTACGTTTAAACATACATACTACAGCTCAGACCACTTTCACAACATGAGCAGAAGGGGGCAGGTAAAATGAGAAGAATGTGATGAGACCTGAAAGTGCTCCTTATTATGTTAGATGTGTGTGAATAAGACCATCTTACCAGTTTGTGTCCTTGTGCCCCCCATTTACTTCTGCATGTCTCTCTGTCCCATAAAGATGGTTTCAGGAAGGTTGTTCATGTGGACTCTGGGATTGTAAAGCAGGAGAAGGATGGACCCGTTGAATTTCAACATCCTTTCTTTATTCAGGGGCAAGATGAGTTATTGGAGAATATAAAAAGGAAGGTAAGTTTCAGGATTCTTTCATTCTTACCAGAGTTTACACACATTCCCACCTGCCGGGCAGCTGAAGCCCCTCGTACTCTGGTATTGCCAGTGGAGGCTAAAAAAATAGATGTTGCCATAATGTCCATGGATCTATGACAGGTTTTCCTGACAACCCTTAAAGGGAACCTGTCATTTAAAAAAAAAAAAAAAAAACCCCAACCCTATAAGTCTGTGCGCACTGGGAAAATGTGTTTCTTAAGCATAATCTGCACCCTCTGGCAGGATACCGCACCTGCAGCAAAAAAACACACCCAAAATCTGCATGTGGTCTTACCATGGTTTGTTGCGGATTTTCCGCGGGTTGGTCCCTGCGGTTTTTTTAATTATTTATCAATGGCAAAACCGCAGGTACCTGTGGAAAAGAAGTGACATACTGCTTCTTGCTGCAGAAATTCTGCAGCAAAACCTATAGGGAAAAAAACCGCAGTGTGCGGTGTGCGCATTTTGGATTTCTCATAGGTTTTGCTGGGGTGGGGAAGGACTGCATGAACTTTGAACAAAAAAGGCACCTTTCTTCGGCGCTCCATTGGGAGACCCAGACGATTGGGTGTATAGCACTGCCTCCGGAGGCCACACAAAGCAATTACACTAAAAAGTGTAAGGCCCCTCCCCTTCTGGCTATACACCCCCAGTGGGATCACTGGCTCACCAGTTTTCTGCTTTGTGCGAAGGAGGTCAGACATCCATGCATAAGCTCCACTGTTCAGTCAGCAGTAGCTGCTGACTATATCGGATGGAAGAAAAGAGGGCCCATACTAGGGCCCCCAGCATGCTCCCTTCTCACCCCACTTGCGGTTTGTAAGGTTGAGGTACCTATTGCTGGTACGGAGGCTGGAGCCCACATGCTGTTTTCCTTCCCCATCCCCCTGAGGGGCTCTGAGGAAGTGGGATCTTTCCGGCCACCAAGCCCTGAGGCCGGGCTCCATCCACAGACCCATAGAACCTGCTGGATGTGGAGCGGGAGTGCCGTTCAGGGACAAGGCCCTGCAACTTTCAGGTACTCTGTGTCCCCGTATGGCAGGCCACGCACACTCCAGGCTTGCTGGGTGTGCTAGTGCGCCGGGGACTGTAGCGCTGTGCGCTGGGCTTATAGTCCCTGCAGATTACTGGGGGACTTTACGTGTGGGGACCGCCGCGCCGACCGCCCCTGGAGCGGCGGCGCAGCTGCGACTTGTAGTGCGCCGGGGACGCGCCGACCGTGCTTTTACGGCGGCGGCGTTTCTAACTTTAGTCCCCGGCTTTTGCGGCCTAGCGCCGCTTCGTTCCCGCCCCCACCCTGTCACTCAGGGACAGGGAGAGACGCTGTTCTATAGCAGCGCCGAGGGCTGGAGCCTTATTTGCATTCTCCAGCCCCCTTTAATAGACACAGTGGGCGCCGGGTTCCCGCTCTTGTCTCGGGCACGCCCTCGGCCCGCCCCTCTCCTCTGGACGCCGGCAGCCATTCCGGCACGCAGAGCGGGAAAACGGAGACAAGCGCTGAGCTACCAGCACAGGATTCCGGCGCCACACACCCGCTTTTGTGCGGGCGGTAAGCGGCAACTAAAGTGCTGACCCACTAATGCCGAAGTGTCCTGTTGTACTTTTGTACGGTCGCTATTCAGGATGCAGACCTAGAAACAGCAGCAAAAGATCAGGGGTGCTAAAGCACAGACTCTATATGCTGCTTGTCTTGCATGTGCTGCAGTGTCATGTGTCCTTTATGCTTGTATGCTTTACATTGCACTGTAAGGGCTATTCTTGGCTGTCTACCCGCCTAGATGGCTAGACAGCGGCAGCAAACAGCAATGGTGCTAAGGCACAAGTTTTCAATGCTGCTTGGATTGCATGTACTGCAGAGTTTATTTTCATGCTTGTACATTCACTGCATGTCGCTATTCTTGGCTAATGCTCCTTGATGACTAGACAACAGCAGCAGAAAAGCAAGGGTGCTAAGGCACAAGCTTTCAATGCTGCTTGGATTGCATGTGCTGCAGTGGTTATTTTCATGCTTGTATGCTATACATTCACTGTATGTCGCTTTTCCTGGCTAATGCTCCTGAATAACTAGACAACGGCAGCAGAAAAGCAAAGGTGCCAAGGCACAGGCTTTCTATGCTCCTTGTACTGCATGTGCTGAAGTGTTTATTGTACTTCATGCTTGTATGCTATACATTGCACTGTACGGTCGCTATTCTTGGCTAATGCTCCTAGATGGCTAGACAGCAACAGCAAAAAAAAAAAAAAAAAAGCATGGGTGCCAAGGCACAGGCTTTCTATGCTGCTTGTACTGCATGCGACTGTTCCAGGACCCCCAGTGTGTGCAATTACTCAACGGGGTCTCTGCTACAGGTGGCCAAAAGAACCACCTGTGATCCCTGTCCAGGGACAGGGACGGAGTTGCAGTTTCCGCTGATATATTGTCTGTGGCTATGACTAACATCTTACAGACTTTGCAGTCCAGACAGACCTTGGGCAATGTTGATTCAATGCCCCTGGCCACCCTGATTTCGAAACAAATCATGGCTCCAGGAGGGTCCCATGCATCCCAGGGTGCAGGCTCTGACACGGACGACAGTCCCAGACGGCCTAAGCGAGCTCCCTAAGAACGGCCCTCGACTTCATCACAGTACTCTCTGTATGATGAGGCAGACGTAGCTGTTCTGGACTCTGATCCTGAGACCGCTCTCAATCCGGATACACCGGATGGTGACGCTATAGTGAATAATCTTATAGCGTCCATCAATGGAAGGTTGGGTATTTCTCCCTCAACTCCTCCAGTGGAGGGGTCAGCTTCACAGCAGAAGAAATCCCTATTTCGGTATCTCAAGCGTATATTGAGTACTTTTCTGGTCACTCTGGCTCCAGAGAAGCAGTCCAGGAACACCACGCTTATCCCGATAAGCGTTTCTCCAACCGTATTGAAGATACGCGTTGTCTCTTCCCCCCTGACGTGCTCAAGCACTCAAAGGGTGGATCCCCCAATCTCCAGGCTTGCGGCTAGATCTATAGTTGCAGTGGAAGATGGGACTTCACTTAAAGATGCCATTGCCAGACAGATAGCCCTATCGGCGGGTCGGTTGCCCCGGCATTCGCAGCCATAGAGGCACTCCAAGCTATTTCAGCTAGTATTGCGCAGAGGGACGCGGTCACATGTACATCTTGGCCGCAGTAGCGTCCTTCACCTCGCAATGTCGGCATTGCGACTCAAGCTGTTTATGCTGTCCTGGACTCTACGAGCCGTACGTCAGTGGCGTCCGCCAACTCCGTGTTGTTACGCTCCTAGTGTTAAGGGATTGGAGCAGATGCTGCTTCCACAAAAGTGCTTAACCAGATTGCCTTTATCTGGTGACAGACTGTTTCGTGAGCGGTTGGATTAAATCATTCAACTGTCCAAGGGTACGGATTCTTCCTTACCCCAGCTATCAAACAAGACCCATCAGGAGAAGGGACAGTCGAGCTTTCGGTCCTTCCCAGGCTCGGGCACGTCCCAATTGCCCTCGTCCAACAGGACTCAAAAGGCTCAGAGGGGCGCAGGTTCCTGGCGGGCTCAATCACGCCCGGAGAAGGCAGCCGGAGGAACCGCTACCAAGGCGGTTTCCTCATGACTTTCAGCCCTCTCTCTCCGCGTCCGCGGTCGGTGGCAGACTCCCCCGCTTTAGCGACATTTAACTGCCACAGGTCAATGGCCGGTGGGTGAGAGACAGTTTGTCGCAAAAACTTCCTCACCGGCCGAGCCGAGGCTCTTCTGCAGGCAGTAGGAGTCGTAATCCCGGTTCCTCCTCAGGAACAAGAGACACTTTTTACTCCGATCTGGTCGGGGTGACAAAATAGGACGACTCCTTCCGTTCCGTTCTGGACCTTAAACTGCTCAACAAGCACGTGAAAACCAGGCGGTTCCGGATGGAATCCCTCCGCTCCGTCATTGCCTCAATGTCTCAAGGAGATTTCCTAGCATCAATAGACATCAGGATGCTTATCTCCACGTGCCGATTGCTCCAGAGCACCGGCGTTTGCTACGATTCGTTATTGAAGACGAGCATCTTCGGTTCGTAGCCCTACCCTTCGGTCTGGCGACAGCCCCACGGGTTTTCACCAAGTTCATGGCAGCAGTGGGACCACTCCCGCACTCTCAGGGTCACCCTGTGATCCCTTACTTAGACCATCTACTTGTCAAGGCACTCTTTTAAGAGGCATGCCAACACAGCCTGAACATGGCGCTGGAGACTTCCCAGAGTTTCGGGTGGGTCCTCAACTTTTCAAAGTTAAACCCAATCGCTGGCATATCTTAGCTTGGGGTTTCACACTCTCTCAGCGATGGTGAAGCTTCCACTGGACAAACAGCGGTCACTACAGACGGGGGTGCAGTCTCTCCTTCAAGGAGACACCTCATCCAGAGGCAGTCCCTTTCACGCAGTTTCATCTGCGTCCACTTCAATAGAACATTCTTCGCTAATGGGAGGGGAAGTCGATGTCCCTACACAGGAACGTCCCCCTTTCTCAGACGATCAAGGACTCTCTTCAGAGGAGTCCACTCTTCAGATCAATTGTCTGGAGCTCTGGGCAGTGCATATGGCCCTGCAAGACTTCCTGCAGTGGCTGGAAGGCAAACAGATCCGAATTCAGTCGGACAATCCACAGCGGTGGCATACATCAACCACCAAGGCGGACTACGCAGTCGGAGAGCCTCCCAGGAAGTCCGCCGGATTCTGCTAGGGGTGGAAGACAGAGCATACACCATATCCGCAGTTCACATCCCGGGCGTAGAAAACTGGGAAGCAGACTTCCTCAGTCACCAGGGCGTGGACGCAGGAGAATGGTCTCTGCACCCGGACGGGTTTCACGAATCGGCACAACAGCAAGGTCCCGGTTTTCATGACGATCAAAGAGCTCTGGCGACAGGCATCTCACGGTCGGTCAACCGTGGGCACTACCAGACCGGCCAGACTTACTGTCCCAAGGGCCGTTTTTCCATCTGAATTCTACGGCCCTGAACCTACTGTGTGGCCATTGCGTCCTAGATCCTAGTGTCCTCATGATTATCACACGGGGTCGTTGCCACCATGAGACAGGCTATGAAGTCCACGTCTGCTAAGATCTACCACGGAAGTGGAAGATTTTCTTTTACTGGTGCTCTGTACAAGGAGTGTCCCCCTGGCCATTGGCATTGCCTACTTTTCTTTCCTTCCTGCAATCTGGGTTGGAAAAGGGCTTGTCGCTCGGCTCCCTTAAAGGGCAAGTCTCGGCGCTATTGGTGTTTTTTTCAGAACCGTCTAGCACGACGTCCGCAGGTACGCACGTTCCTGCAGGGGGTTTGGTCATATCGTCCCCCCGTACGAGCGGCCGTTAGATCCATGGGATCTGAACAGGGTACTAGTTGCTCTCCAGAAGCCGCCTTTCGAGTCTCTGACGGATGTTTCACTCTCTCGACTATCACGGAAAGTGGCCTTTCTGGTAGCGATCACGTCTCTTCGGAGAGTGTCTGAGCTAGCAGCGCTGTCATCCAAGGCTCCCTTCCTGGTGGTCCACCAGGACAAGGTAGTGCTGCGCCCCATTCAGGAGTTTCTCCCTAAGGTAGTATCCTCGTTTCATATTAATCAGGATATCTCCTTACCTTCTTTCTGTCCTCATCCGGTTCACCGGTATGAAAAGGATTTACATTTGTTAGATCTGGTGAGAGCACTCAGAATCTACATTTCCCGCACGGCGCCCCTGCGCCGCTCTGATGCACTCTTGTCCTTGTCGCTGGCCAGCGCAAGGGGTCGCAGGCTTCCAAAGCCACCCTGGCTCGATGGATCAAAGAACCAATTCTTGAAGCCTACCGTTCTGCTGGGCTTCCGGTTCCATCAGGGCTGAAGGCCCATTCTACCAGAGCCGTGGGTGCGTCCTGGGCATTACGACACCAGGCTACGGCTCAACAGGTGTGCCAGGCAGCTACCTGGTCGAGTCTGCACACTTTCACCAAACATTATCAGGTGCATACCTATGCTTCGGCGGACGCCAGCCTAGGTAGAAGAGTCCTGCAGGCGGCAGTTGCCTCCCCGTAGGGGAGGGCTGTCTTTGCAGCTCTAACATGAGGTATTTCTTTACCCACCCAGGGACAGCTTTTGGACGTCCCAATCGTCTGGGTCTCCCAATGGAGCGCCGAAGAAGAAGGGAATTTTGTTACTTACCGTAAATTCCTTTTCTTCTAGCTCCTATTGGGAGACCCAGCACCCGCCCTGTTGTCCTTCGGGATTTTTGGTGGTTTTTCGGGTACACATGTTGTTCATGTTGAATGGTTTTTCAGTTCTCCGACGTTACTTCGGAGTGGATTTGTTTAAACCAGTTATTGGCTTTCCTCCTTCTTGCTTTTGCACTAAAACTGGTGAGCCAGTGATCCCACTGGGGGTGTATAGCCAGAAGGGGAGGGGCCTTACACTTTTTAGTGTAATTGCTTTGTGTGGCCTCCGGAGGCAGTGCTATACACCCAATCGTCTGGGTCTCCCAATAAGAGCTAGAAGAAAAGGAATTTACGGTAAGTAACAAAATTCCCTTCTTTCTGCAGCAAAAAACACTACAAAAACGCAGTGTGTGCACAGGGCCTTAACCTGCAGCTATGAGGATAATCTGCGGGTTAATAACTTTCTAAGGGCTTGTGCGCATGTAAATGCTGAAAAATCTGCAGCGATTTGGCAGTGCATGTGTGCTTCAAATCGCTGCAGAAACACTGCATAATGCATGCAGTGTGTCTGCAGAATAGATGCCGATTTCATGAGCTCTGGATGTTGCCTTTCCCATAGACAGAGTGGGAGCAGCATCCAAAGAGCACCAAATAAGTGACATGTTGCTTTTTTGTACGCACGGATTTGGATCAGAATTTCAGCATGCAAATCGCTGCGTTCAAAAAAGCATCGTGTGTACGGATTATGCACAATCTACATAGATTGTGCTGGGGACGCAGGACGCATGCTTTTATGCTGCAGCGCTAAAGCTAGCGTAAATGCATGCAATACGCACACGTGCACACATGCCCTAACGCTGCCTGTGTAGCCGCTGCACTGAGAGTCCCACTGCCAGAAGGAATGAACTTTATTTCTCCCGGCAGCCTCAGATTTTCAGACAGAGACAGAAGTAGGGCGGCTTGTCACCACTCTTGTACGGCTTATATCATTTCGAAGGTGCGGGTTTCCTGTGTTAAAACACTATTAACCTTTTGCTTAACCCCACATCTGCAGATTAGCAGCTTTTTTACATGCCAGGTTCCTTTTGAAGGACCTGGCTTAATTTGTCCTTGAATAGGAACTGCAGTTTTAATGTATATTTGTTTTGATATATAGTATACTTTAATATAAAAAACATTGTAATATATAAGATACATTTTGGGGGTTTGGTTTTTTTTTTCGTTTTTTCTTTTTTTTGTCCTCCAGGACTGAACATTTATTCTCAACAGTCTCAGTTCATCGCTAAAATCTGTACACATTGAAGACGCTTTTACATTATGGAGAAGTTGACAGTTAACCCCTTCCCAACATTGGACATACCACTACGTCTTATTTTGCAGTGCGTTCTGCAAATGGACGTAGCAGCACATGTTGATGATGATGTGCCCGCACGATCGACACTGGGAACTCTATTTAAGTGACATTTGAGCTCTTGCTGTAACGGCTAGGGTTGATACCTCCACCTCCCCATTCTGTTTCACCCTCTAAATGGCATGATCAATAGCAATCAAAATATTTGGAAGGTTGAGAGGAGTGAGCTAAATATCGGAACCCACTTGATGTGATCACGGGGACCTGATGGTTGTCATGCTAGCTGGAGGTCAAATAATGACCTCCTGATCTGCAAGCTTTGGTGGCCTGTTAGACATTGCCAAGAGCAGGGTCTAAAAGGCATTTTATCAGTGCAACACTGACATGTTTTATGCATTGCAATGCATGAGAATAGTAATCACATTAACCAATAAAAGTTAAAGTCCCATAGAGAGACTAGGTAAGCAAAAAAAGTGAAAAAAAAAAGTCAAATTGCAAAAAATCTATATAAACACACACAAAATAACAAAAACACGAGAAATTCTGCCAATAAATGTATGCATTAATAAAAATAAAATTATACATATTTGATATCTCCGCATCCAGTACAATCTGATCTGTAAAACTGTCAAACTAGTTAACCCACTTCAGTGAACACTGCAAAAAAAGTAGCAAAAACTGCTTTTTCATCAAACCAGCAAAAAAAAGGATTAAAACTCAATCAAAAAGTCTAAGTAAATAAATTAAAAATGGTATCCCTGAAAACATCATCTCATCCTGCAAAAACAAGAAAAATGCCATGTGCCCAAAAGTAATACTGACACATCTAATATATAAAGGTGTCTGTGTATGTCCGCTAAAGGAATCCACACCGTCGCATATACAATCACAAAAGTTTGCACAGACGCCTCATGTGACCCAGGGAGCGTCGTAAACTGTTTTGACAGAAAAATTTAACCCCGTGTTTTACAGTTAGTCTCTAAAATCCTGCCACCATTAAACTGAATGGAGGTGGGAGCTATAGGTTATTAATAGCAACTGTCAGTGGTTGCTATAGGAGCAAAATAAACTGTTAGTTGAATCTTATGCGTGAGGTTATATGATGTCAGTGGAGAGATGGATAGAGAGACAGAAAAAGACATACAGACGGACACGGGCGGGAGAGACGGACACGGGCGGGAGAGACGGACACTATCCCGGGCAACGCCATGGTACTACAGCTAGTTCTTATATAAATCTGGTATTGGTGTATTCGTTGTGACCTGAAGATCATGGGAGTCAGTTTGAACTCTTAAGTGTTCATAAAAGCGCAGTATAGTTTTACTTTTGTCTAGGTGAAAGAAAATCACAATTTTATTTATTTATTTATTTTTTATTTTAAATTGCACTTTTGTTGCCATTTTCCAAGACCCATGGAATTCTCATGTTTCGGGATCTGGGGTTGTTTGTTGTGATGGCTTTTTTTTTTTCGCGTCTTGAGCTGACTCTTTTAATTATACCATTTTTGGCTGGATGTGATGTTTTGATCGCCTGTTATTACATTTTAATGCAATGTTGCAGTGACAAAAAAAAGTAATTCTAGCGTTTTTTTTTGTTTTATTTTGTGCCAATGCTCTGCTGTCATATTCAGTCATGGTGGCACATGAAAGCCATTGGTCATGAACGCCTATCTGAACATGATGTATGTGTACATCAAATATCGTGAAGGGGTTAAAAAAGATGTCCCACTAATATTTTTACCTCCGAAATCCTTCTAATTACCTGTGTAGTGATGTATATTCGTGCATTAAAATACCAAGTGATTGTTTCCTCCACTGTTCTGGTCCCACATGATGGCTCCTTTTCTCTGCCAGCTCACACAGGTACCGTTGTGTGGGGCAGTGTTACTTCCATCACTGTAACCTAACAAGTCTCAGAACAAGGCTCCATAGATTTGCAGTGAGAATGTAATTTCTGCTTTACATATAAACCTCTGTGTGATCCGGTCAGTCTGTTATCCGGCAGGTTTCCCAGAAGAGTCTTAGGCTATGTGCGCACTTTGCGTCCAGTTACTTGCAGTTGTAAATGCATCCTCTGGCAGAAATTGTCTTTGTCACATTTGGTTTGGACCACAAAATCGCTAAATATACGCATGCGGTTTTACCACATTTTACATGCTTTTTCATTGCTTAAAGTCAGATGCGTTTTCATTACAAAGACACTACTAAATAAAGTTTTAACATTCAAACACTATGAAAAAAAATATCATGATTAAAATCATATACAAAATAGCTAATTTTATTAAAATGACAACTGTGATCTAATATTTCTGGCTAAAATAACGTAAAAATATTGCTTTTCATTAATTTAATTGTCGGACTATATGTGTGTGTAAAGGGACACATGATTACTTCAATTTAATGCCAAAAACGCATACGTTTATTTGGTCAAAAAAGCATGCATTCTGCACCAAAAATGCATGTAAAACGCTAGGAATTTGATTCTTTGTGTGTTTATGAAAGATCTCATTGACTCCAATGTTGGCAAAAAATCTTTAAACGCAGAGATTTTGACAAATTTTCTGCAACTAAAACGCTGCGTTTTTAAAAGCATTGTGCGCACAAGAAAGCCCTATTTCCCATAGACTTTGCTTGGAAATCAAAATGCATGCATTTTGGCATTAAAACACTGCAGCTCAAAACGCTGCACACATAGCCTTAGTGTGTCTCTGGAACCCAGAAAAGTCAGGGATCTGTCAATTTCTTTTCCCCATTCCTGCCTTTTGGATGTGAATTAACTTCCTGGGCAGGGGTCCCCAAGTGTGCTGGAAGTCTCAAAAGCTACAGGTATGGCTGTTAAGAATTTTGATACTACTGTCAATCTTTGACATTGGTATTCAAATGAGGGGAAGAGGTGGGTGGAGGCTACCATTTTGGTACTTGTGTAGATCAGCAAAAGCCTGAGCTCAATCGGAGACTTATTTTTTACTGTTTTTCAATACTGTGTAATTGCAGTATATGTATATGTGTGTGTGTGTGTGTGTGTGTGTAATAAATATATATGTGTGTGTATATGTGTGTATATGTGTATGTGTGTATATATATATATATATATATATATATATATATATATATATATATATATATATATATATATATATATATATATATATATATATATATATTCTGTTTAGAATCAGTGTCCCTAAGTCTAATCAGTGAAAATATAAATGGAATAGACACTGTAAAGAGGGTATAAAAAAAATCGAAGCACAAAGTTTTTTTTCATAATTTTTCAACTTAATATCCCTAAAAAATAAACATTGTATGTTACTCATATTGGTATTCATTAAAAAAAAAACTCTAGAACTCTCAGGCACTGTGCTTGTTCTTACTGCAGCATAAACAGACGTGCGGCACGACTTCTTCGTGAACCACAGCATGTCTACTTATGCTGCGGTGCCGTGCGTGTTGTCCGCAGCTGCCCGAACACTGATTGTAGGCATGGGCAACTGCGGTCTTCTGTGGACAGCACTCGTTGCCCTACAAGAGAACACAGGCTGCGTCCAAGATTGTGTGCACATACCCTAATGCCATATGCACACG
The DNA here is from genome assembly GCF_048569485.1 of Anomaloglossus baeobatrachus. Taxonomy (NCBI): domain Eukaryota; kingdom Metazoa; phylum Chordata; class Amphibia; order Anura; family Aromobatidae; genus Anomaloglossus; species Anomaloglossus baeobatrachus. The sequence continues at coordinate 301,239,087 of NC_134355.1, read as the reverse complement.
TTCAGTATTTGCTGAGTTTTAACCTCAGTATTTGTAGCCAAAACCATTAGTGGGTGAATAATACAGAAATGGTGCTCATGTTTCTATTCTAGTTTTCCTCTGATTGTTCCACTCCTGATATTGCCTACAAATACGGAGGTAAAAACTTACCAAATAGTCAACGTCTGCACATGGCCTTAGCTGTCGGCATAGATGCTACAGGAAAATGCCTGTGGTTTTCTTAAGGGATCCTGTCAGGTGCAATATGAACCCAGAGCCACGAGCAGTTCTGGGTGCATATTACTAATTCCTGCCTAATTGTCCCTGTATCTAGTAGCATAGATAAAAGGATCTTTAGAAAAAGTATTTCTAAAAATCTTTTACCTTATGCTAATGAGCGCAGGGACTAGTCCCCTGGGCGTTAGTTCCCTGACCAGTCGCCCCCATTAGCATGTTAGTATGCCCTTGTGTGTGTGTGTGCTATCATGCTAATAAATACGCAGCGTCGCATGATGATCTCACCTCTCCGCTGCCATCGCCGCCCGATGCTGGAATTCAACTCAGTGCGCATGACCCCGGAGTTCAAGTCATGTGCACTATGAAGCCGGGTGTATGTGTCCTGGCTTCAAACTGAAGTAGTGCGCATGACCCAAACGCCGGGATCATGCGCACTGGGCCGAAATCCAGAGTCGGTCGTGATGGCAGCCGGAGAGATGAGTGAGATCATCCTTTGATTCTGCACATTCATTAGCATGTTGGCACACCCACAGCGGCGTACTAACATGCTAATGGGGCTGACTGGCAAGGGAACTAACACCCAGGGGACTAGTCCCCATGCTCATTAGCATACGGTAAAAGATCTTTAGAAAAACTACGCTAGTGTATACAGGGACGGTTAGGCAGGGATTAGCAATATGTACCCAGAACTGCTCGTGGCTCTGCATATTGCACCAGACAGGTTCCCTTTTAAAGGTTCTGTAATCTTTCTGGTCGCTTTTGCAGCTATTGTTTTTTTTTTTTTTTTTGTTTTTTTCGCCCCATTCACTTGAATGGATGCGAGAGAAAGTCTCGCATTACAGTCACAGCATACTGCGATTGTTTTCTCGGTCCGATTAGGGCTGAGAAAATAATTGCTCATGTGTGCTGACACACAGGCTAATATTGGTCCGAGTGGAATGCGATGTTTTTCTCGCCGTGTGGCTTAGGCCTTCCAGTGGTGCTTCTAATCTCAGGTCCCCATCACTAAATCTTATACTTACCCACCGCCATTTTCACCTATCACCGCTGCTCTCGTACAGCTCCAGTAGTTTGTGATCTGCTGGATCTCTCCAGTGTTTGCTAGAGCGCAGCGGAGGTCACTTGTCCATGCAAATCTATGAGAGCCTCATTCTAGCTTCATGGACATGTATTGTGAGATTGTGACAGGTTTCTCACTTCCAGCAGTCAGAATTTTCAGTCACAGGGTGGCACCAATAAAATGTGAAAATGCCGATGGATAAATATAATACTATGGTAAAGGACATTAGATTAGAAGCAACACACCAGGACTGTAAAGAAAAACAAAAAAAAACACTGGAGTGGTGCTTTAAGACTGCCTCTACGTTACATATGGGTGTCCATTACCTCAATTATGGAAATTTCCACGCTAAAACAAAAGACAAGTAACTTCTTCAGAAATGGCCTACATGTTATTGACTGACTCCCACTGTTCCTTCATTCCCTTTCATACATTTTGCATAACAATAATATTCAGAAACGCTGTTGCACATTGTGTAAAATCATTAGACTTTAACCTGTGCGTTGCTGTAACAATTTCCCTGGGTCCGTCTCGACATCTAGAGTATTACACCCTTAGCTAGAGCGACTGACTGACATGAAGATATTCACTCCGTTCTCACTCTAAGGCCTCTTCCACACGTCCGTGTTTTAAACACGTACAAGCCACATGCACCGGTATGGTCATACGTGTTACATCCATTTTTGCATATGTGTGACATCCATGTGACTGGTTTCAGTGTTAAAAAAAAAAAAAAAAAAAGCGTGATACTAAAATGAAATGTTTTTGTTTTTTTGTTTTTTTTTTAATGTGTAAAAGATGGGCAAACCCAGAAAAGTTATCGCTAGATAGATGGATCTAACAGATAATATAGAGAGATATACATAAAGAAAATAAAAAAGAACATGTAAAATAGAATATCTCAATAGATAGCTAGCTAGCTTGGCCAGCTGTTTTACAGCATTTTTATTTTAGATTTAAAAAAAAAAAATTACATGAGGTTCCCCCAGTTTTCATATCCAGCACAGGAACAGCAGCAGTTGCAGGCTGCAACCCTGAGCGCGCTGCTATACCTTGACTGTTAAAAATAGAGGGGATCCCACACACTTTAAAAAAATATTTGATTTTTTTTTTTTTTCTTCTATTAAAAAAAAAATGTGGAGTCCCCTTCATTTTTCTAAAACCAGCCAAAGTACAGCATACAAGATAACTGGGGGCTGATATTATTAGGTTGGGATAAACCATGGTAATTTGGCCATTTCCAGTCTAACAATAGCAGCTCGCAGCCACCCCTTAAGTGGCACATCCATTAGATGCGCCAATTCTGGCGCTGGACCCAGCTCTTTACATTGCCTTGGTACGTTGGCAAATGGGGTGGTAATAGTGGGGTTGATGCCAGATGGCATCAAGCCCTGATATTAGTAATGGGTGGCGTCTAGCAGAAACCCACATTACTAATTCAGTTGTTGAAAGTAGAATAACATTTTTTTATTTGAACAAAAAATCCCTGACTCCAGCCCTCTTTCACCAATTTATTTATTTTTAAATCATATAAAAGGTCTACAGTAATCCATTGCGAGATCCCACGACGTTCCCCAAAAGTGAACCTGAAAAGACATTAAAAAGAGAAAATTATTAACTAAATAAAGACAAGACACCCTTTCTTCCAGTTTATTTCCCTGTCATAGCCCTAATCCGCCGTAATCCACTTAGGGGGTCCATGTCGATCCCATACTCGCTGGCACATTTAGTGGGAACTGAGCGTTCCCCATTGATTATGAGAGCAGCCCCTGCAGGCACACATGCACACTACTTTGTGTGCTTCCCTACAGTGACCGGAGATGACCTCATAAGGTCAGCCCAGGTCAACACAGGGGCGCCCTCATCAGTGTGTGAGCGGTCATGGCAGTGACATCAGTTTCATCAGAGTTGCCAATAAACCTGTGAAGTCACTGCCGCAACACCCGCAGTAGCATGGGTCGCTCAGCAGTGATGTCAGGAGGTCATCCAAGTTCATTGGATACTCCGATGAAACAGTGACATCATTGCACACACATTTCTGGATACTCGCCTGTCCCCGGCGCTGCTGTTACTTCTGGGTCCGCGCTGAGTGTAGTGAATCCATGAGCATAATGAGCGGGACTCAGAAGCAAGTAACAGCAGCGTCGAAGACAGCTGCACTAGAGACAGGTGAGTATAGAAAATCTTTTCATTTCAAAGACACGTGTTTTCTCTTGTACGTGTCACACT